>NC_056740.1:186522094-186742094 GCF_019279795.1 Protopterus annectens
AAATTTATTTAATTTATTGAATTGATCTAGGAACATTAAACAGTACAAAGACAGGAAGGGTAGTTTTATGACTAAATATGTCAATGACAGTGAAGTTATGTCAGATATTATCAGACATAACTGGTATGTTCTAACCATAGATCCAGCCACAGTTAACATAGTAGGGAATGTACCGAGCTTTATACATAGGTTCATAGGTAAGTACTAGGCTATTGACCCTAGGGCCTATATAAGCCTAGCCAAAAGGTACCCTGGCTTTCGCCACCCAAGAAAATTATTTTCCTGTGCCACTGTCGAGCAGAGCCACAGAAGTGATCCCCGGGATGAATTTCCTATCTCCCATCCAATATTCAAGATTTTTCTTGAAGAGTGCTAATGAGGAGCTTTGTTTGATATAGATAGGTAGTTTGTTCCAGTGTATGGGAAGTCTCTGGGACAGGAATCTATCCCTCCAGCATGTTCTGTTTATTGTGGTGACAAGGTTTAGGTCCCTAGAGCGTATAGCTCATAGGGATTGGGTTTTCTTTAAGTGGAGCATGTCTAAAAGCTCTGGGTTTGACATAGCTTTGTGTGTTAGGCAGAGATCGCCTCTGAGTAGGCGATATGCGACGGAGTAAAGCTGCAGTTTTTTTAGACGGTCTGCGTAGGGCATCTGTTTGAGGCCGGTAATCCTCTTTGTGAGGTATTTCTGTGGCCTTTCCATTTGTTGTAGATGTCTTGTGAGGTACATACCAAAAGGGGCATTGTACTCTATAATGGGTCTAATGAGTGACGAGTAGAGGGGAACAATGACTTCTTTTTTCCTGGATGAGAAACCTTTTGTGATGAGGTGTACCACGTAGAAGGATTTCCAGACTACTGTGGCAATGTGATTATCAAAGGAGGGACTACTGTCCACCTGTGTCCCAAGGTCTCTTATCACACTTTCGGTGTTCAGTAGACTACCGCCTATGTGGTAGTTCATGGGTACAGAGTTTTTACCAGAAGGGATGACAATGCATTTTTTGGCATTGAGCTTGAGGCCATGGCTTTGACACCAGGCATCTGTCTCAGCGAGGCCCTTTTGTAGGATGTCCACGTCTTTTGGAGTTTTGATTATGGCTCCTAGTTTGCAGTCATCTGCGAACTTCGTTAGCCAAAGTCCTTCTGTGTTAGAGGACCCAGGACTGAACCCTGTGGTACTCCACTTGTCACTGGTCTGAAGTTGTATTTGGAGTCTGCTACTTTCACGGTGTGGGTTCTGTCAGTGAGCCAGCTGGCAACCCATCTTGTGACATAGGGATTTGTACCTAGTTTAGTGAGTTTATCTATAATTCCAGAGTGGGGGATGGTGTTGAAAGCCTTGGCGAGATCTAGATAGGCTATGTGAACCACCTTACCCTCATCTACAGCTTTGGTGACTGCTTCAAAGAAGTCTATTAGGTTTAGGAGACATGATCTGCCTTTTACAAACCCGAACTGAGTGGGGTCCTGAGATTGGAGATTACCAATGTCATTGTTTATAAGTTCCATGATGATATGTTCCATAGCCTTGCAGACCAGGCTCATTAGGCTAATGGGGCGGTAGTTTACGGGGTCTGTGGTGGCTCCCCCTTTGTGGAGTGGGATAACCGTCGCTGTGCACCATTCAGTGGGCACATAGCCTGAGGTGAGGCTATGCTTGAACATGGTACTTAGGTGGGGTGCCAGCTCGTTCTGTAGTTCATGGAGAACACAGCCTGAGATGTTGTCAGGTCCCATGGATGCTGTGTTCTTGGCTTTGGATAGTGTGTTTTTTACCTGTGCAGCCGTGATTACAGGAACTTTGCATTCTTCTGGTATAGAGATGGGCCCTTTAGGGGATGACAGGGGGTTAAAGTTAGCACTGAACCTATCTGCCAGGATGTTGGCAATATCAGTTGGTTCTGTATATTTAGTGCCATTGTACTGTAACTCAGAGCAGATCTGAGTATTGCCATTGAGATTCTTGACATAGCTATAGAATGCTTTGTGGTTGTCTTTAGAGTCAGTGGTGATTTTGTTTTCATAACTAGCTTTGGAGGATTTTATGAGGGATCTCAGCTTCTTACTGAGGCTGACCAGGGAGTTTCTCCAATCATGGGATTTTACTCTTTTTTGCAACAGTTTTTTTCTTCTGTTGTAGAGTTTGTTTATGGCAGGGGACCACCAGATTGGCTTCCTTCTTTTGGAGGATAGCATCTTGGTTCTGTTAGGGATTGCACAATCCATGCACTCATGTAAGTGCTTATAAAGTGCATTTATGTAGGATTCAGCAGTCATATCTCTATTGTCCGTCAGCATGGGTGTCGTGAAGTTTGCCACTTCTGTCTTAAGAAGCGTGAAGTTGGCTTTGGAGAAATGTTTTACTGTGGTTTCCCTTATGGGGGGTGGGGGAGAGATGTGGATGTCTAGGGTGATTAGCTTGTGGTCGTATCTGACCAGCGAGGAATTGACCTCTGGTGTGGAGCACCGGTTGCCCATGTTGGTAATAACCAGGTCTAGGATATTGCTGCCCCTGGTGGGGGTGTGGATAAGTTGATCCAAGGCATTGGAATTTATGAATTCCAGAAAACGTTGAGCACAAGAGTTGGTACATGAGTAGTTTTCCCAGTTAATGGTAGGGTAGTTGAAATCGCCCATTATTAGGGTGTTAGGTTGTACCCTAATATTTTCCAATGTATCAAGAAATGAGGAGTGGGAATCCTGGGGCATGGTGGGGAATCTGTAGCAAGCTACAATTTGGATTGTGGTCTTGCCCAGAGTTAGTTGCACTTGGATAATCTTGGATGCATTATGCTGAGCAACTAGCCTGGAGGTGTGGATATCCTTAATGAATATAGACATGCCTCTGCCTTTAGTGTTTCGGTCCAGGTTTGGTGGCCGAAAGGTGTGGTATGAATTATAGCCTGGTAATGCAGGGGTACTCTCTGGAGCCTTGAACCAGGTCTCTGTCACTGCACAGATGTCGATGTTCTCCATTTTAAGGAGTGCCTCGAGTGAGTGCATGTTGAGGTTTAGACTTCTAGCACTGAGTAGCAATACCCTCAGATTCTTCTTGCCTGTGCCTGTTACGGTGGTGAATTTGTCATTTGAACCTTGCCTAAAAAAGGCACTATGGGGTGGCTAGAGCCTTTGCCAGTATCCGGAATCCCAGGGGCGACAGGTGCAGGCCATCTCTGGCAAAGCATCGTGGTTTGTCGATCATGTCATCCCAGGCAGACAGATACTGGATCCCCTTAGAATGACACCAGAAGCTTAGCCAATTGTTGAAGTCAATCATTTTGTCCTTGTACTGTGGTATCATGCTGGGTGATGGCAGGATGCTACTCAGGGCTAGGGTCATACCTGCCTGGGCTACAAGATCGGATAGCTCCTCCATGTCCCTTTTCATGTAGTCCAGGGAGGTACGTCTCAGGTCATTCACACCAACATGGACAATGACAGAGTCATATTTGTACTTGTTGTGGAGTGACCTGAGTGCATGTGTTATGTGGCGGATCCTGGCACCCGACAGGCAGCTGACAGTAACTTTCTCCTTGTTTAGCCTGGTAAGTGGAACATCAGTGTGCCTGACTATAGAGTCACCTATGACTAGAGTGTTGGGTACGTTGTTATGCCTTATGGGCTGTGGTTGAGTGGCACACTGAGTTTGTGGGCTATGTGTCATTTGGGTTGTGTGGGGGGGGGGTGGAGGTTGCTTGTGTTTCTGCTTTGGAGGTCCCTGTTGCTTGGGCAGGTTTTTACTGAGAGCCTCCGCGAATGTAGGTGTGTGTTTTGTGTTTCTATGTGTGTGTTTTGGTGGTGTAGGTTTTGAGAGACTATATGCTGATTGTGGTGTGGTGCAAGTGTTTACCTTCTCCTCTTGACTGTCTAGTCCAGTCTTAGGTGAAGAGAGCTTTGCTTCCAGTTTGGCTATATAAGTGCATCTCTCACAGGTTGTAGTGTTGGGTGGTAGGAGGAGAGGGTTGTCTGTGTACATGAGGCAATTACTGCATTGCACCAAGATGCCCAGATTCATCAGGTAGACAGGAGAAAACACCGGGAGCTGACCCTTAGACATGCCTGGATAGGTGCTTATTTGTTAAGTACTAGAAACTGTTTTCCTCTAGACAGTGAGGAAAGTTGAGTGCTATAGTAATTTGTAGCTTATTTAGTGCTTACAATAAGTTCTGAACAAGTGCTGAGCTCAAAGAAACAGACGAGTGCTGAAATATGAAATTTGGCACTTTTCCCTGCAAGCGATGTAATATGTGTAGAGCTATAGCTGTAACTCAGCCTTATAATCATCCCACCTTGAATTTAAAATTTTCCCCCAGATTTCATGCTGCCTGTGACAGTAGTAAACTAGTATATCTAGCCAACTGCTGTGAATGTTTTTATGTTGGCAAAACTTCCAGAAGGCTGAGAGATAGGATTTACAATCACATATGTGATATCAGGAATTTTAGTACACAAAATGTCTTGGTCAAACATATCACTGAATTTAATACACACAGCTTTAGTTTTAAGGTGTTACAACTGGTACTTGAGAATCCGAGGGGCGGTAATGGGAATAACTATTTGGAATCTGTTGAACTTAAATGGATATTCAGGTTACGAGCACACATATATCCAGGGCTTAATAGTTATGGGAGCACAGCCATTTAAATAAGTGTCTTGTATACCAATCATTTACACAGTAATTGTTTAATGATGTGTTTATGAGTTTTAATTTATATTAATTGGTTTTAATTAGTGTTTTGTGATGCTATTTAAACTGAGTGTTTTGTTTTGTATTGGGATCTGATGAAGCATGGCTATTCCACAGGAAAGTGCTTATCCATTTGTTTTACCATTTAAATAATCTGGATTTTAGAGCCTTGGTGGTCCTACCTTGTTCATTTTACTTCAGTTAGTATATATAGTTATGGTGATGTGGGGGGAGCAGCCTGCTATCTACTTAGCTTTTATATTTATGAATCTCATTTCACTGAAAGCTAACAATATAAAACCAAAAGTAGGTGGGGAGCTACGCCCCCCACACCATCAGTGTGGGGGGCTGTGCCCCCACACCCTCCCTAACTATATATAAAAACTCCAGGATTGCACTACAGGGAAAATGGCATATACATTTTATTTGCCCAACAGTGAAACCCCCATAATATTGAAAAGTAAAACTTATTTTAGTCCCTCTAAGCTCACACACACTGCATCTTATATAGACCAACTCCGGGATTGCACAACAATGACAAAAGGGCAAATTCCAAGTTTTTAATATTTTGAGGCTTAGATATTTTCTTCTTTAGATCAAATAAATATAATATATATATATATATATATATATATATATATATATATATATATATGGATTCCCTTCACAAGCTCGAAGTTTCAAAACTTTGAACTGCAAATGATCGAGACCATAAGATCAAAGTTTTGAAATCTCAAACATTTTGAATGGAGATTGCATTAAAGCGCAGAATGGGAAATGTACTGTTTTCCTCACTGTAGTGCGATCTCAGAGTTGGTATATTTATTTAGCAGGGGTGTGGGGGTGCAGGGGCAAGACGTAAAAAAAAAAATATTTTTATTTTTTTTATTACAATTTCGAAGTTTCAAAATTTCAGTCTAATGATCTCGACAATTTGTAGTTCAAAGTTTTGAAACTTCGAGCTTGTGAAGAAGATCCATATATATAAGTCATAGTAATTAACCCCTTAAAGTCTAGTTGACCTGTTGTTATTTCTTAATTTTCCATCAGCCAAGAATATGCTGTCTTGTCAGTGTTAATTTTATTATTATTTAATTTAAGATGTGATACAGCAACTAGTTTTGATGTGGTTTCTGCCCTTTTTTAATTGTAAAGTGTCAGAAGTTGTCAACATTTTCCATCTTACCCATTACCACATATAAGTAAATGAATTATCAAGTTACATTCCTCTAAATTAATGTCATTGAAATGTAAATGTTGAGAGAAGTGAAAGACAAACCGATTTGATGTAAAGTGGGTTATGATATTGCCAGAAGACGTGCTATTTAATCAAATTTGTCATTGTTAGTATTTCAGATCAGGGAGATTCTTCTGTTGGCTGTCATACAGTAAAATGTGTTTGTTGTGGTCTTCTTTGATGCCACCTCTCTTTCTTCTTCTTAAGGGCTCTTGACATGGGCTGTCTTGCACTCTTTTTTTTTTTTTTTTGAATTTCCTCTTAGTACCCCTGCCAGGGTACCTGTGCGTACTTTTAGCTTTGATGTATTGAGGACAGGTGAGGGATTGGAAAGGACTGTCCAAATGAATGGTAATTTTCTTCCCTTATAGAGAAAGTTGAGAATTTTCTGCATTAATGGAGACAATAGGCTAGCACAAGGCACTGACCATAGGGCATTAAAATTGTCTTCTTGTGCCCAGGGTACTTCATAAGGAAGGTTATGTGGATGTTCATTTGCACAACAGATATAGACTGACAGGGCAGCACAGAAAAAGCCACCTTATCTGTGGCTGACATAATCTGAAGAATGCCATGCAGCTCTTGCCTCCCTTTATAAGATGAATATATCATTGTGGTTGGGGGGTAGGCAGCTGACTGGCATGATAGATACTAAGTAGGCAACTAGTGGTCTGCGGAGGTATGGGTGAGTAAAGTGTGCTTTACCATCTTAGTCACGTGTCTGGAAATAATAAATAAACAAGACTGATGATACAATGCTACTCTGTTAACATTAAGAAAAAAATATTTATTTCTAGCCACAAACTGTATATAGTAGCCTGAGTGTAATATTATGAATTTCCATTATACATGCAAAATAACCCATAGGTGATGTTAAGTATTCCTGGGAATGTCTTGTATCTTTTTAACTAATCCTAATATTGTTTCATTTCTCTCTGGGTCAGTTGTCTTTTTCTAAGTGTGTTTCTTTGTTTAGGGAACATTTGTGGGTAATGCGGGATTATGGTCTGAGTCTTTAGTAGCTAGTTTAATCCGCATAATTGTGTAAGTTCCAGTTTGTTTAGTCTTGTTGTTGGAGGTTTTGTAGTCCCTTAAGACTGATATGAGCAAGTAGTTTATCTGCAACGTATTACAGATTCAAATTTCTTTTAACTCAACAATAGCATATTCTTTTTGGTTGGGAAAGTTAAATATTGCTATGTGTCTCTAAATATGTCAAGACTTAACTGCTAGTGTCATACATGTAAGTTCTAGTTTATCAAAAAGAAGAACTTAACAACTACATTAAAACAAATGTCAGTTCTGATTGATTGTCAAAAGTACTCTGTGGAAAAGGTAATGGAATTGTGTTGTAGGCTGGGATCAGCTTTGTTTTTGGTCTTTGTATTTTCATCTGAAAATAGAACATAGAAGGGAGCAGTTTGCTTTTAGAGTCAACTGAAGGTATTATTAAAGTTTAAAATACTGTAGTCATTAAAATAGAAAATGCCAATAGTTAGCAGATGACTGTTAGAAACATTTTTCTTTAAAAGAATAGTAATGAGGTTAAGGAATGGAGGCCTTCCTTAAAGAACCCTCTAAAACTCCCTGACTAGAAATACAGTGGAAGATCTATTAAGGAAAGGTCCATCTTTTATAACAGTCAGGAGTAAGTCTGCAGACATTATGACCACTTAGCAGATAAAAATTCCAAAGGCTGCCAATCCTATAATACATCATGATGCCTCAGCTCTCCATGTCTTCATTGCTGCACTTTAACTCAGATACGATAACAGGGCTAGGCTGCATTTTGTATTTAAATAAAGATTTTTGCACTTTTTGTAAAGTTTTTTATATTCTTTTCTAAGCATCAAGCCCTTTGTATATCCCCTTACCCTTTTTGGAGACTTTTGCTCAAATTATTGTCAAGTTTCCTGTTAAAATTCTTCTCCCCCATTTTCTGGGCCTAATGGCATTGGTCCACATTATTAGCTTTATCTAATTTATTTTATTTTTAAAAAAGTATTTACCGTAGTAGTAAAGTTTAAATTTCTTTTCCATTAAAGTTGTTTAGACAGTCAGACACTTAATAAAATGAACCACGTTTTCAAGAAGTGTACCTGTATAAAAAGTATTCCATCTCTGTACTGCCATAATAGGTATCTAATCTGCCTTTAGAAAATATATAATGTCACTCTCCAAGTGTTCCCTTTGTAAATAGTTCATATATCTGACTGCCAAGCATAGGAATGACCAGCTAAGACTGTACCTTTATGAGAAGAGCCTCTCTACTTAGACTCAGTCTGATAATTTGTATGGCTGTCATTGTTATCATATTATAATTAAGGGATCAGTTCTTAAGTAAGCCTGTCAGTGGTAGACCTTAAATGTCCTGTTCTATATAGTATTTATTATTTGCTCTTATATATAAAGTAGAAAGCGTAGTTGGTATCCCTGTTGAACGGTTCACTCACCAAAAAGAAAGGAAAATCAAGGTGCAAGAGTGAGGAACCAACCACGAGGAATGCGCATAAAGTTGTTCTGTATAAACCACTGGTATTCCAAATGAAGAGGTAGTCAGCAATCCAATATATGATCCAAAACACGTTCTTTATTAAAATTACAGAAATGAGCGCTTTCGCGTGGTAAGTCCACGCTTCATCAGATATCAATTAAAAATGCTTATACACTGGTATATATCCGCTAAAACGCGGGAAATTAACTAGGTTGTTTAATGCACAAAACCTGTGTTCCGGTGTTAAACGCTCCCTAAATGGGCTCATTAAACAGCAAGTGTTTCAACACTAAAACAGGCAATACCTTATAAGTACATTTCAAATCTCTCTAAACAATCACATAAGATTAAGCATAGCATTAAATACAAGGTTATAAGTATATACCTAATCATGTATTTATATCGTAATATTAAATACAGAATGCCTGTAAACTGATATTGTACATACTGTGAAACTTTCATAGGATCAGCATTTCCCTGGTCTATAAATAGCGAACTCTCACCAAAGTTTACTGGATGTAATCAACAGAGCACAAGATATTAATAGCATGAAGCAACAAACAAACAAACCTGTACTTCCTTTAATCAATGTAGTAGTAGAGCCAAAATCCTAGGTAAATATTTGTCAAATCTCGGATATGGCTCTCAAGATAAACATTGCTTGTATACGTAATGTCACGTGCATATCTCTCGCTAAGCAACGTCAAAATGAAAGCAATAATGATGATGCAAAGCTTTCTACTGTGGCATCTTCTAGGGTTATTTCGCTTGCTAACAATTAATGTTAATATATGATGCTATAATATATACATTCACTGGATAAGAAGCGGAACGTTTGAGGCAAAATGTTAATATAGACAATTATTTATTTCATATGGGAAATAACCTGTCTTGAATCTTGAATTTTAGTGCTAGGTATGTATTGTAAACAAGTATTAGCAAATAAATTTAAAAACTTAAAAAAGCTAATCCGCTAATATAGCGGAAGCTTAGACCAAAATAACAACTAATAGCTCGTTATGCATAAATCTTCAAAACAATAACAAAAGTTGAACGAACTAATTATATACTTGTTTTGCCCCAACCTGAAAAAATGTATTCACTTTGTAAAGTAAAAGTCAAAGACTGTATATATCACTACTAAAGAATGTATATGTATAAATATGCTAACAGCTTATATCTAAATGTGTGCCCATGTTGACAAACAATTGTAGCACTAAAAAATCTATTTAACAATGTATAAACACTATGCATAAAAGTATACAATTAAAAATGTTCTTATATTATCTGGCTAGCATGAGAGCAAAAAAATGGGCAGATGGAGAGATACAAAAAACATGTATATTGTGCAAAAGTACTAAATATGAATTGGGGGGTGTATTTCCCCTATCTAGATAATAAAACTGGCTTAATAGATATAAAATTATTGATCCCTGGTGCTAAATGCGCTCCTAATTTTAAAATCCAGTTTAGCTCATTGATGGCCAAATTATTCTCCTTGTTGCCATCCCTACCATTATCGATAACCACTTGTAGCACCCTAAAGCTAAAGGAATGTAATGGAAATTCCATGACATGTTTTGCTAAAGCATTCGTCTCTACCTTCTTCCTGATGTCATATAAGTGGTTATATATGCGCTCCTGAAGCTTCCTTTTTGTTAGTCCTATATAGAATGCCTGGCATTTGTCACATGTGGCAAGATATATTAAGTTGCGGGTATTACAGTTGGCATAAAAGTGTGGAATGAAAACATAGTCCATGGTTGGATGCTTGAAAGGTTGTTCTTTTGTTATATAATTGCATCTATTACAACCATGGCATGGGAATGTACCTTGTCTATGGGAAACAGAATTATGTGGGATCATTCTTTCTTTAGCTGGTGTAGTATGTATATCTCCACATAGGATTCTTTTTAAACTTTTACTGTTCCTATATAGAAAAGATGGATATCTCCCTACAACATCCCTTGTGTGGGTATCTATAGTTAATAAATGCCAATTGTCATAAATGACTTGTTGTATTCTTTTTATATCACTGGTATAGGTGACGGTATACCTGATATAACTATTGGTCAGGGGTTTTATTCTGCTATGATATCGTGGAACTTGACTGTATGATTCTGTATAAGTTGACTCTATAAGTATTTTCTGCCCTAACGTTTCATGTTTGATCTTCCTGACCATCATGGGGTCATAACCTCTATCAATGAACAGTCTTTCTAATGACAAAGCTTCTTTAACAAGATCTTCATCTTTACTGCAAAGTTTCAGTATCCTGAGGAACTGGCTTTTTACTATACCTTGAAATACATGTCTGGGATGCATGCTGTCAAATGTCAGCAAAGCATTGCGCCAAGTCGGTTTCCTATATAGAGAGGAAATGATGCCACCTCCAGGCGTGAAGCTGAGTGTGACATCAAGAAAGTTGATATGAGTGAAGGAAGTTTCCTTAGTGAATCTTAGAAAGCTGCTGGTGGTTTCCAAATAATCCAGAAAAGATTCAAACAATTCCATAGTGCCTTCCCATACAATTATGATATCGTCTACAAAACGTCTGTAGAGTTTAACATGCTTGAATCTTTCATGAATGAAAAGGAATGACATTTCCCACCACAAAACTACCAAATTGGCGTAGGTATTTGCGCAGGGGGTGCCCATGGCTACCCCCCACTTCTGCAAATAGTACCTATCGCCAAACATGAACACATTGTTAAACAGAATAAGTTCTAACAATTGGCACACCAAGATGATTCTATCATTACTAAACGTGGTTTCTTTGCTCAAGAGTTGTCTTATATATTCCATGCCTTCTGCATTGGGTATTGATGTAAATAAATTTCTGACATCTAAGGTAATAAATATATTCTGTTTGCTATTATCTAGTTCAACATCCTTGATGTTTTCTAGGAGGTCATAAGTGTCTTTCAGTATGGTGGAAAATTGATTTACTACTGGTCTTAACAAATCCTCCACAAACTTAGAAATATGTGCTGTTACCCAGTTGTCACCAGATACAATTGGCCTGTAGGGAACTGGAACCACCTTTTTGTGGACTTTGGGTATGCCTTTAATGGTAGGTATGGTGGGATGCTCTATATATAGAAAATTATAGATCTCCTGACTGACTTGGCGACATGTGACCAGATCATATAGGGTATCCTTAACCATATTCATTATATGTGACACTTCTTTGTGAGTTATCAGTATATATGTATCTGTTTCTGCAAGCATACTGAGCATGCCTCCCTCATAGTCATATCTATCTAAAACGACAACCCCCCCCCCCTTATCAGCCGGTTTCACTACTATCCGTGAATCTTGTTTAAGCTTGTTCAAACCAATTGCTTCCGAGGGACTAAGATTATAATATCTTCCTTTCTTGATTATTTCACTAAACATCAGATAATACTGGCGTTCACATACCCTCAGGAAGCACTCTACATGTGTAGGCATATTGGGTATAAATGTGCTCTTGATTCTATAGCGTGCTGTGTCCTGACCATTAACATAATCGGTCTTAAAGAGCAACTTTAAACATAAGTTTCTACAGAACAGTCTTAAATCAATCAATGTATCTGTTAACTTCGCACTAGTTGCTGGTATAAAATTAAGGCCTTTGTTCAGGACCTTAATACTATGCAAGTCCAAAGAGACACTAGAATAGTTAAACAAAAGGCTGTGAGTCAGTTCCTTCTCCTTCTGTTCTGCGGAAACCGTTCTGACGAATATTTCCTTTTGCGGGAGTCTCTGCTGTGGGACCTCCCCCTATTTTGATGAGTGACTTGTTTTTTCAGGTAAGGTAAAAAAACCCCTGAAGAAGATGGTACTGTAGATGTATTTTTGAGGATCGCTCCTGTAGACTGAGATGGAGCATAACTGAAGAGTGCTTCTTGATTCGGAGGGGGCGTGTCTGCATATCCCATAGTTATTTGAGCATTGAAGGAACTGACCCACAGCCTTTTGTTTAACTATTCTAGTGTCTCTTTGGACTTGCATAGTATTAAGGTCCTGAACAAAGGCCTTAATTTTATACCAGCAACTAGTGCGAAGTTAACAGATACATTGATTGATTTAAGACTGTTCTGTAGAAACTTATGTTTAAAGTTGCTCTTTAAGACCGATTATGTTAATGATCAGGACACAGCACGCTATAGAATCAAGAGCACATTTATACCCAATATGCCTACACATGTAGAGTGCTTCCTGAGGGTATGTGAACGCCAGTATTATCTGATGTTTAGTGAAATAATCAACAAAGGAAGATATTATAATCTTAGTCCCTCGGAAGCAATTGGTTTGAACAAGCTTAAACAAGATTCACGGATAGTAGTGAAACCGGCTGATAAGGGGGGGGGGTTGTCGTTTTAGATAGATATGACTATGAGAGAGGCATGCTCAGTATGCTGGCAGAAACAGATACATATATACTGATAACTCACAAAGAAGTGTCACATATAATGAATATGGTTAAGGATACCCTATATGATCTGGTCACATGTCGCCAAGTCAGTCAGGAGATCTATAATTTTCTATATATAGAGCATCCCACCATACCTACCATTAAAGGCATACCCAAAGTCCACAAAAAGGTGGTTCCAGTTCCCTACAGGCCAATTGTATCTGGTGACAACTGGGTAACAGCACATATTTCTAAGTTTGTGGAGGATTTGTTAAGACCAGTAGTAAATCAATTTTCCACCATATTGAAAGACACTTATGACTTCCTAGAAAACATCAAGGATGTTGAACTAGATAATAGCAAACAGAATATATTTATTACCTTAGATGTCAGAAATTTATTTACATCAATACCCAATGCAGAAGGCATGGAATATATAAGACAACTCTTGAGCAAAGAAACCACGTTTAGTAATGATAGAATCATCTTGGTGTGCCAATTGTTAGAACTTATTCTGTTTAACAATGTGTTCATGTTTGGCGATAGGTACTATTTGCAGAAGTGGGGGGTAGCCATGGGCACCCCCTGCGCAAATACCTACGCCAATTTGGTAGTTTTGTGGTGGGAAATGTCATTCCTTTTCATTCATGAAAGATTCAAGCATGTTAAACTCTACAGACGTTTTGTAGACGATATCATAATTGTATGGGAAGGCACTATGGAATTGTTTGAATCTTTTCTGGATTATTTGGAAACCACCAGCAGCTTTCTAAGATTCACTAAGGAAACTTCCTTCACTCATATCAACTTTCTTGATGTCACACTCAGCTTCACGCCTGGAGGTGGCATCATTTCCTCTCTATATAGGAAACCGACTTGGCGCAATGCGTTGCTGACATTTGACAGCATGCATCCCAGACATGTGTTTCAAGGTATAGTAAAAAGCCAGTTCCTCAGGATACTGAAACTTTGCAGTAAAGATGAAGATCTTGTTAAAGAAGCTTTGTCGTTAGAAAGACTGTTCATTGATAGAGGTTATGACCCCATGATGGTCAGGAAGATCAAACATGAAACGTTAGGGCAGAAAATACTTATAGAGTCAACTTATACAGAATCATACAGTCAAGTTCCACGATATCATAGCAGAATAAAACCCCTGACCAATAGTTATATCAGGTATACCGTCACCTATACCAGTGATATAAAAAGAATACAACAAGTCATTTATGACAATTGGCATTTATTAACTATAGATACCCACACAAGGGATGTCGTAGGGAGATATCCATCTTTTCTATATAGGAACAGTAAAAGTTTAAAAAGGATCCTATGTGGAGATATACATACTACACCAGCTAAAGAAAGAATGATCCCACATAATTCTGTTTCCCATAGACAAGGTACATTCCCATGCCATGGTTGTAATAGATGCAATTATATAACAAAAGAACAACCTTTCAAGCATCCAACCATGGACTATGTTTTCATTCCACACTTTTATGCCAACTGTAATACCCGCAACTTAATATATCTTGCCACATGTGACAAATGCCAGGCATTCTATATAGGACTAACAAAAAGGAAGCTTCAGGAGCGCATATATAACCACTTATATGACATCAGGAAGAAGGTAGAGACGAATGCTTTAGCAAAACATGTCATGGAATTTCCATTACATTCCTTTAGCTTTAGGGTGCTACAAGTGGTTATTGATAATGGTAGGGATGGCAACAAGGAGAATAATTTGGCCATCAATGAGCTAAACTGGATTTTAAAATTAGGAGCGCATTTAGCACCAGGGATCAATAATTTTATATCTATTAAGCCAGTTTTATTATCTAGATAGGGGAAATACACCCCCCAATTCATATTTAGTACTTTTGCACAATATACATGTTTTTTGTATCTCTCCATCTGCCCATTTTTTTGCTCTCATGCTAGCCAGATAATATAAGAACATTTTTAATTGTATACTTTTATGCATAGTGTTTATACATTGTTATATAGATTTTTTAGTGCCACAATTGTTTGTCAACATGGGCACACATTTAGATATAAGCTGTTAGCATATTTATACATATACATTCTTTAGTAGTGATATATACAGTCTATGACTTTTACTTTACACAGTGAATACATTTTTTCAGGTTGGGGCAAAACAAGTATATAATTAGTTTGTTCAACTTTTGTTATTGTTTTGAAGATTTATGCATAACGAGCTATTAGTTGTTATTTTGGTCTAAGCTTCCGCTATATTAGCGGATTAGCTTTTTTAAGTTTTTAAATTTATTTGCTAATACTTGTTTACAATACATACCTAGCACTAAAATTCAAGATTCAAGACAGGTTATTTCCCATATGAAATAAATAATTGTCTATATTAACATTTTGCCTCAAACGTTCCGCTTCTTATCCAGTGAATGTATATATTATAGTATCATATATTAACATTAATTGTTAGCAAGAAGCGAAATAACCCTAGAAGATGCCACAGTAGAAAGCTTTGCATCATCATTATTGCTTTCATTTTGACGTTGCTTAGCGAGAGATATGCACGTGACATTACGTATACAAGCAATGTTTATCTTGAGAGCCATATCCGAGATTTGACAAATATTTACCTAGGATTTTGGCTCTACTACTACATTGATTAAAGGAAGTACAGGTTTGTTTGTTTGTTGCTTCATGCTATTAATATCTTGTGCTCTGTTGATTACATCCAGTAAACTTTGGTGAGAGTTCGCTATTTATAGACCAGGGAAATGCTGATCCTATGAAAGTTTCACAGTATGTACAATATCAGTTTACAGGCATTCTGTATTTAATATTACGATATAAATACATGATTAGGTATATACTTATAACCTTGTATTTAATGCTATGCTTAATCTTATGTGATTGTTTAGAGAGATTTGAAATGTACTTATAAGGTATTGCCTGATTTAGTGTTGAAACACTTGCTGTTTAATGAGCCCATTTAGGGAGCGTTTAACACCGGAACACAGGTTTTGTGCATTAAACAACCTAGTTAATTTCCCGCGTTTTAGCGGATATATACCAGTGTATAAGCATTTTTAATTGATATCTGATGAAGCGTGGACTTACCACGCGAAAGCGCTCATTTCTGTAATTTTAATAAAGAACGTGTTTTGGATCATATATTGGATTGCTGACTACCTCTTCATTTGGAATACCAGTGGTTTATACAGAACAACTTTATGCGCATTCCTCGTGGTTGGTTCCTCACTCTTGCACCTTGCTCTTATATATGTCAGTTGTTTCGCTACATTAATCTCATCAGGTGTCTGCTCCATTTAGGTATCACTGTTTCTGAAAACCAATTAATAGTATATTTATTATACATGAAATTTTCCCTATATGTTTTAAATAATTTGAGTCTCTGTCTTTCTTGCAGGAATAAATGACTAAAAGCATGATTAAATAAGAATATGAATACCCATTAGATGCCTGTAGAATAATGAGAACAAGTTTATGGTTTAAGTTTTGTTACAACGTCTAGCAGTATTAAGATGAGGTATTCTTTTCATTATTCTTTTTTGTAGTTTTCTAAGTAAATTACTTAAAGACATTTATTGAGGACATCACAGTTGGTAGCCATATTTCAGCTTGCAACAAATGATTGTCATAAAGAGTAGAATTAACACTTTACTTACTCTAAAAAATCTATTAATATATCCATGACCACTGAGCCCCAGTTTCTCAGATCTGTAATTCAGGCATTTAAACCAAATTTTGTCACTGCTAATACCTCCAGATAAAAAAAAAAGGTATCAGGTTGTTGATTATCAATAGAATCACAACCATCTATTATGGTGGTCCAAAGAGTGGTATACTTATTTTTATTTAAGATGACTGACAAATTATTACAGGCCTAATTACTTATACAATGAAAATTGTATGTTTTACTGTTTATAAAATAGTATTTTCAGCACTGAGATCTACTCGTGTATTTTTAACTCCTTTATTAAATTATGACTAGTCATAGGTACACATAAATTAATAGAAAAGGAAAAAATAGATAGCAAAGAATTGAATAAACATAATAAGACCTTATTATGATTAATTCTGTTGGCTGCCAAAAAAGCACTTATAAGAAAATGAAAATCAAGTTCTAAACCAGCTCGTATATGAAGTATTGAATTTTGTAAAAGAGATGAATACAACTGGAAGAGGGATCTCTTGAAAAGGGAAGGAACAAATTATATAGAAATAAATGAACTTGTTGGAGCAAAATATGCAGAATAATGTTCAGGAGGAGGAGGAGTTAGGTTTAAGGAAATGCAGTGATTTAGGTAATGTTGAACTGAAAGACAGTTGTTATATAGAAAGAAAGAAAAAAATGTAATGTATAATGTGTGTAAATGGAAAAAATGTTAATCTGGTTTGCTTTCCTTTCCATTAATGTATGTGTGTCTTAAGTGATAGTTAACAACAGTGTTAAAAATGAAACAATGCATTAACATTTTACCTTTACATACATTATACATTATGTATGTAATTTTTCCTTATAACAGCTGCCGTTCAGTCCAAAACTACATACATTGCTCAATTCATGGTTTACGTTATACTTTACTCCTCCTCCTGAACTTTATTCTGCATGTATTGTTCCCATAAATTACATTTATTTCCATGTAATTCTCCTTCTTCAGTTTTCTAATGATCTCTCTTCCAGTTCTTTTATCTCTTTTTTATGATATTCAGTACTTCAAATAAATTGTTTAGATTTTGATTTCCATTTTTTAGCAATTGCGTTTTTGGCAGCCAAAAAAATTAAACATAATTAGACTTTACCATGTCTAGGTAATTCAGATATTTTGTCCCATTCAGGTCTTTTGTCTCAGCTCAAAATAACCATTCCCCAGAACACCTCACTAGCCCTCTTCAAAAGAAATCTTAATGAGTGGATGGGAAATAGAAAGTTCACCCCGGGGACCACCCCAGTGGCTCAACTTGATAGAGTCACTGGGAACTAACGACGGGTGGCACAATGCCAGGGCACTTCTGTGGGCTAGGCTTGTAAAGGCCCCAGGGCCATTAGCCTAGTACACACCTATGAACCTTAGTTACTGCCATTTGCTTTCTCAATATTTCTGACAGATTACTCAGTGAATGGAGTTTTTAGAATCTGCCAACTCATTACGCTTCCAAAAAATACATGTTCCAAATTACCTTTTTCCTTCTCCATCACACCACTAACATTTGCTATCTACCTGAGGAAAAATTCTTTGAAGTGTGCTTGAGTTTAAAAATATTTTTTTATTTATTTAACATTTGTTTATTGGTAAAGCCGACTTGGAATATAGCCAGTTTTCAGTGGAGGCCCGGGGACAAATGCTCCAGGCTGTGTTGCATACTTGGGAGCCATACATTTGTCCTCCCATTGTTCCCTTGTAAGATGCTTTTCCATTCTCTCTTCTGTATCTTTTTTAACCTCCTCTGATTGAGTCTTATAGTTATCATGCAATATTTTATATGTCCTATTAATTATCCCTTTTTTAACAGCAGTTCTTTTCTAGACTTGACTAAAAACTCTACCAGGGCAGGTCTTTCACTTATGGCTCCCTTATCGCTTTCTCTTTGCCTATATTCTGATATCATTCCCTGGTAGGGAAGGCAGTCTCTAACATGCAGTCCAGACTTCCTCTTGGCTTCATCCCACTCTGTTATCTTTCCCTCTCTAATAATTTGCTATCAGTCTTTTGGTCCCTTTGCCCATTATTTCAAATAAATTCCAGCCCCTTCTTACTTATTTTCTTTACCCCTACTTGGAGACACCCCTATTGCTAAAGTCTTCTTTCTCCATTCTTGTGTTGACTTAGTTCTTAGAGACTTTCTGGGACTGCTGGATATTGCTCTTGGGACTGCTCTTAAGTGAATTATCAGCATTGCTCATCTTATTCTGTGTTTTACTCACTTTTCAAATAATATCCATTGTTATGTTTTGAGCTCTTAAGTGAATTATTAGTATTACTCATCTTATTCTGTGTTGTAGTCACTTTCCAAACTTAAAACAAAAGTGCAGCTTTGGCCCTTTGTGGGAGCTGTAACCAGAGCTTGTGGTAATTAACCCAGCTCCCCCTGATATTTTACATTACAAAAGCAGTTGGCCATTTAGTCTTGGAATTCCTGGAAGCTTGGCAACTTGAAAAGAAAGCATTTGGACTACATATTGCTTCCAGCAAAGTAGATTTAAACTATATTTACAATACTACACTTATCTTACCATTTAAATTAGTTTTGTGTGTTGTGTTTGCTCTTTATCTGAAGTTAAAGCTATTAAATTTAAGGCATTTTATATTCTGTAGTGTTTTTTAAAATTAAAATACTAAACTTATCTTACCATTTAAATCAGTTTGTGTGCTGTGTTTGCTCTTTATCTGAAGTTAAAACTAATTACTTAAAGGACAACAATGGGATTCTGATAGTAAATGCTCAACTACTCTGCCCTTTTTCTCCCTATTTATTGTCCCTGCTATGAATAAACAACAACACAGCATTTAATATTTTTTTAAATTGATTGTTTCTCTCCACTAGAATAGTACCTTACTGTACTCTTCACTTTCAAAAAACTTTTATCCCACCCTGGAAGAGTCTCCAATTCATTGATGTCATCAAGGCCACTGAATAGAGGTAGTTTTCTTGGCCAATTCCCTCTCCAAACTAACATCATTATGACCATCCTAAAAGCCCATCCATGCTGTGATGTCACAGTTCCCTGGTCCTTCCCCTACCCATGTAAAGGCTAGAACAAGGAAACAGCATGTGAGTCAAGTCTCCTGCTGTGAGCTGTCAATCACAGCAGGTAGCATCTCAAATTACCCTTAGCACTTTGACAGCTAGGGAAGTTAGGTGTGAAGGGGGATGGGAGATGAGTCAAAGTAGTACAATTCAGGCTTCACAAAAGCCATTCTAAAAAGAAGCAGCAGTAAAAAGCACATTGAAAGTCTGTTCTGTGGCGTTTGCACTGTTTATGTTTTAAGTAGTCAATGAACAGCATGAAATGTTACTTACAACTAACTGACTGAAAGACAGCAGTATATGCATGTAAAATCAATGCGGTGACAGGAGCTTTAGGTAGAAAGAAGCCTATGTGATGTAACTTTTTACAGATAAGCACTGCATTGTGGGATACCTAGAGGCAGACTAAACAATCAGAATTACTTCAAGATGCCAGACCCCATGTGGTCAGAAATTATGTATAAAAATATTTAAAAACCTGTAATTAGTCCCAAAGCAGTGTTAAAATGTAGGAAACACCATGAGTCTGTGGGTGTGGTTCTCCTTTAAGGCATTTTTATAATCAGCAATGCTTTTCAAGTGGTTTCTGTTTGCACCTGAGTGTTCTGAGTAGGGCATTATTTTATTGCATTTTTACTAACTCTTTCCTGAATCTGAAGCTATAGCTATAATTTGATCTGGGTTTTACAGTGTCCATTGTTATTTCTCTGAGCTCTTAAATGGATTATCAGCACTACCAAACTAATTCTGTGTTTTACTCACATTTTAAACAGTATACATTGTTATTGTTCTCAGCTGTTGAGTGGATTATTAGCATTGCTCATCCAATTCTGTGATGTAGTCACTTTACGAACTTAAAAAAAAAGAAAGAAAGAAAAGCTTTGTCTATTTGTGTGAGCTGTAACGGGAGCTTGTGGTAATTAAACTAGCCTCCTGGTATTTACATTACACAAGCAATTGTCCAAATTTGTCTTGGGACTGCTGAAAACTCAAACTTGAAAACAAAGCATTTGGACTACAATTTGTTTCTAGGAAAGTACATTTAAACAATATTTATAATACTGCACTTATCTTACCATTTAAATTAGTTTTGTGTGCTGTGTTTGCTCTTTATCTGAATTTACAGCTATTAATTTTAAGGCATTTTTATGTTCTGCAATGCTTTTAAAATGGTTTCTGTACTGAGCCAAGATGTTCTGGGTGGACCCTTATTTTACTGTATTTTTAGCTCTCTCCTGAATCTGAAACTACAGCAATAAATTAATGAGTTTTATAGTGTCCATTGTTATTTCTCTGAGCTCTTAAGTGAATTATCAGCATTGCTCATCTAATTCTGTGTTTTACTGACTTTTCAACAGTATCTATTGTTATTTGTCTGAGCTCCTAAGTGGATTATTAGCATTGATCATCTAATTCTGTGTTGTAGGCACTTTACAAACATAAAACACAAAGTCACCTTTGGCCATTTGTGTGAGTTGTAACCACAGCTTGTGGTATTAAATCTAGCCCCACCATCTGGTATTTTACATTACACAAGAAGTCAGCCATCTTAGCCTTGGGACTGCTGAAAGCTTGAAAACAAAGCATATGGACTACATTTTGCTTCTAGGGAAGTGCATTTAAACTGTATTTAAAATACTACGCTTATCTTACCATTTAAATCATTTTTTTGTGTTAGGTTTGCTCTTTATCTGAAGTTAAACCTATCAATTGAAGGCATTTTATAGTCTGCAGTGTTTTTCCAAGTGGTTTCTCTGCTGGGCCTAGGTGGTCTGAGTGGGCCCTCATTTTATTGCATTTTTACTAGCTGTCTTCTCAGTTTGACGCTTCTTCTTCTTTCGGCTTTTCCTGGTTAGGGGTCGCCACAGCGGATCACCTGTCCGCTCATGATTGGCAGTGGAGTTTTACAGTGTCGAGTTGCCACCCCGGCGCCCAACCTTCCACAGAAGGCACACACTCATGCCTAGGGCCAATTTAGAGTGTCCAATCCACCTACAGCATGTCTTTGAGATGTGGGAGGAAACCGGAGCACCCGGAGGAAACACACGCGACCACAAGGAGGACATGCAGACTCCGCACAGAAGGCACCCCAGCCGAGAATCAAACCGGAGATCCTCTAGCTGTGAGGCGGCAACACTAACCGCTGCACCACCGTGGCCGCCCCTCAGTTTGACGCTACAGCTATAAATTATTTTGGATTTTACTGTATCCATTGTTATTTCTCTGAACTCTTAAGTGGGCTATGAGCGCTGCTCATCTAATTCTGTGTTTTACTCACTTTTCAAACAGTATCCATTGTTATTTTTCTAAACTCATAAGTGGATTATTAGTATTACTCACCTAATTCTGTGCTATAGTCACTTTTCAAACTTGAAACAAAAAATCCACCTTTGACCATTGTATGATTTGTATTCAGAGCTTGTGGTAATTAACCCACCCCCTGGTATTTTACATTACAGAAGTAGTCAGTCATCTTAGTCTTTTGACTGCTAGAACCTTGGAAGTCTGAAAACAAAGTATCAGGACTACATTTTGTATCCAGGGAAGTACATTTAAAGTACAGTTAAAATACTGCACACATCTTCCCATTTAATTCAGTTTGGTGTGTTGTGTTTGTTCTTTATCTGAAGTAAAATGTATTAATTTAACATGTTTTATAGTCTGCAATGCTTTTCATGTGGTTTCTATGCTGGACCTTGGTGTTCTGAGTGGACCTTCATTTTATTTCAGTTTTGCTAGCTCGCTTTTGAATTTGCTTCAAACTCATTTATCCTTTTCTTGTTGAGCTTGGAGGCTTTTGAGCTGCCCACTCCTCCGGCGTTTTTGAACTTGGAAGTTCCTCCACTCTCATCTTCTGTAAAGTGGCCCTAGAAGGTCCTCCCAACCATCTCTCCTCTGGCTAATCTTACTGTTTACTGGCAGAGGAAATTGTGAAGGCCCTCCCCTTAGACATTAGTGTACTTTGAAATTGCCTTAACGTGTATGTATTTTACATATATATATATATATATATATATATATATATATGTGTGTGTGTGTGTGTGTGTGTACATATATATATATATATATATATATATATATATATATATATATATGTTTCCACTTGAAAACATTGAAATTCTAAACCATCGAAATTCATATGGTCGAGACCATATCATCGAGTGTTTAGAACATCGATGTTGTCAAGGAGAAGAAAAAGGTAAGTAAAAAAGGGAAAAATATAGTGTTTCTGCAGGGCAGCAAGGTGCCCTGCACACTGTGTCTGTGAATGTGCCATCTCTGTGATGGCACTGCAGACAGGGTATGGGAAATCTCCTGTTTAGCGCTTCTGCATATAGCGCTAAAACAGAGCTTTCCCTTTACCCCACTGTAGTGTGATCTCGGAGTTGGTATATTAAAGTAGGGGGTATGTGTGTGTGTGTGGGGGGGGGGTGCAGCCCCCCTGCATAAAATAGTTTTTAGAGGTTTTTTCCTTTTTTTTTATGTTCCCTTTGAATCTTTGATGGTTTGAAACTCGATGTTCTGGTCTCGATGATCAGAATTTCAATGTTTCAAGCTTTTGATGATTCAAAGTTGAACTCTCTCTCTCTCTCTCTATATATATATATGTGTGTGTGTGTGTGTGTGTGTGTGTGTGTATGTATGTGTGTCCCTCATTCCTGGCTTGTCTGTCTTTGAATTACCTTGTAATTAATTGTAGCTAATTGTTAGATTTGTTTCTGATACCTTTTCACTTGTACCTAACTAAAGTGTGTTTTTATATTAAGAAGACTGGGACTGCAATTCTAGTGGCAGTTGAAAGGTAGCCTGATCTGAGTTGGGATACTCGCAGGTAGGCTTAAGTGATAATTATTTGCTGTACCTAGTTGCTTGATTTGTTTCTGATACCTTTTCACTTCTGGCTAACTAAAGTATGTTGCTACATTAAGAGGACTGTGACTGTGCTTCTAGTGGGGGTAGAAAAGTAGCCTTATCTGTCCAAGTTGGAGAACACATAGAGAGTGTTAAAGTGAGAATTACTTGTAGCTAGTTATTTTATTTGTTTCTAATAACTTTTCACTTTTGGCTAAACAAAGTGTGTTTTTACATTAAGAAGACTGGCACTGCTATTCCTCCTCATCACACTCTGTCTAAAAACTGAAATTGGTATTAGTCTATATGCCATTCCCCTAGTTTAAAAACTTCCTCACTGACAGACACTTCAGAGTTAAAATATGATCCTCCAAGTCAGAATCTGCACCTTTTACCAAAGCTGTACCACAAGGATCCATTCTTGCCCCACTACTCTTTTCCATGTTCCTTGTGACCTCCCCCATCTCCCAATTATGCTGATGACATCGTCATTTATTAATCAGGTTACTGTCATACCAACATTCAGTGCCAATTCTAATCAGTCTTACATGGGCTCCACCAAAGTACTTCCCAACCCCAGCAAGACCAAAAATATGTTTTTTTGGAATTCCACAGAAACATTCACCAAGCACCTGACTCTTTAACTATGTTGACCTACACAACCATTCCATAGCAACAACCTCCACCTTCAAATACCTAGGCCTGTGGCTTGATTATTCACTAAACTTCCTTTTCCACATAGACAAAGTGAAACCCAAAATAAACTCCCTCCTCTTCTAGGCCAAAAGGATCTCCCATTTTCTATCCCAGCAAGCCAGAACAGCCATTGGCAAAGGAGTTCTCCTTTCTCAGTGTGAGTATGGGCTCCCAATTTTTGCTTCTTCCTCCAAGAAAAACATTGCCGTATTCTAGACTATCTTTAACAGCATCTGCCAATTCATTACAGACTTACCTCTCTGTGGCTATCACTGTATCACCCTAGAAAAAGCCAAATGGCTACCCATAAAACAAAGATCTAACCCACTTTTAGGATCCCACCTCTACAAACTACTCCAACTCCACACATTTAATTCCCTTGTAGCTGGACTTCACAAAAAAAATCCTCATACAACCTGAGACACTACTCACAAGCCACACCATCTCTCATTACCCCTAGAACCAGACTCCACACAGGACTGCACTTGCTTTGTCTTCTAATGCACCTAGTCTTTGGCAAGCTCTCCCAATTGACATTAAGGAAATCAACACTTATTCCACATTCAGAATGCAACTCATAAAGCACTTCTTCATCCAAGCCAAATGCTCCTACTTAAACACATATCACCTAACCTATCTCCTTTCCAAGTCTCTTCTCCTGTCTCAAGATTTACTGAATATTACTTCACTTTATAAACTAATTTATATATTGTATGTTACACTCTGCTTGATTATATATTGCATTGTGCTTGCTCACTAGAAAGCATATGCACATTTTTCTTTGTAATTAGTCTTAACGACTCTGTTATTGCTTACATTTCTGTATTTTTTGATTGTAAAGTGTTTTGTATTTCACCTGGGCTGAACCTGAAATTGGTCAATATCGATCAGTGCACTAAACAAATATAATTAAAATAAAATAAAATCATGCCACTGTTTAGCATCTAGCCTTAACCCTAAACACCACTAAGGTGACCCCTGTAATACTAAGTTCTTAACCATAATAGTCCAACCCTAATATATGTCCTGACAGTATGGATTTTCAATTTCCTGATGTCTCTGTGGCCAGCTTGGTAGATATGGCCATCCTAAGACAATGTAGCAATTGTCTCATATACTCAGACAGCTTTTGGATCCTTAAAGAAACCAACACAGTATGTGGAAGATGTACATACATAACTTCCTTGGAAGTAAAAATGTCACAAACAAGGTTGTCAAGAACACACATACTACATCCTTCACACATACCACTCACCACACACATAGACCTTCTTATGCTGAGGCACTTAAAGGAAACCTTCCTAAACCTCAAAGACCTCTTAAGCCGTCAGACGTCAACAGCTGTTCTCAACAATCACTAAAACACACACCAAAAGCAACACCTAGCACCACAAAAGGTTTCTTAATGCCTACACCCAATGATCCACAAGAACAAAGTACGTAAGGCAAGCAAACACTTTAACTTGTACTCTTGTCATAGGGGATTCTATTGTACAACACACAGATGCCCCCCTCACCAGGCTGGACAAGGAAAAATATAATGGTTAGTTGTCTGTCTGAAGCTAGGATACACAATATTATGTATGCACTCATGTCACTCCACCACAGGTACCAATATAATTCTGCCATAGTCCATGTGGGTGTAAATTACCTGATATATGGTAACTGGAGTATATGAAATGAGATATTATGGATCTCTCTGAATATGTGTCACAAACAGGTGCATGCCTTGCATTGAGCAGCATTCTACCTTCACCAAGGATGATGCTAAAGTATGAACAGAAAAATGAATTATTTTAATTATTGGCTTAGTTTCTGGACATGGGAAGACATGGTTAACAGATCACATTGCTTTGCCAAGTATGGTCTGCACCTGTTCCCCCTGGGCTTTTGGATATTGGCTAAAACTTTATCACCCCCCAAGCCTTTTTTAGGTAATGTCAAAATGACAAAACTGCCAACATAGCAAAAAAAAAAAAAAAGTCAAAGCAAACTTAAGGTGTTCTGCTCAATGCTAGAAGCCTAAACAAGAAACGCCACACTGTACAGCTCTTCTCACTCTGGAGAATATATACATCTGTGTTGTTACCAAGACTTGGTTTAAAGCTGGAGAAAGTACAACAGTACTACTAAGTGTGTGAAAGGCTGCAGAGCTTTCCACACACATAGACCAACAATAGCACAGACAGGGGCTAAAGGTGGAGATGTCTCCATCTACATTAGCATCAAATAGAACTCCAGATTTGTTAAACAGGATGAGGCTCTAGAATTTGTTCACATTTGTGTCTCCATATACAAGGCTCCTTACCATGCCCTGGCCAGCTACAGCTCATCCTTTATGACCCATGTAGCTTACAGCTCTTAACTAGACCTAAAAGAGGTGCACACCATCCAACCAAATACCCTATTTGTGGGAGACTTTAACTACCCCTGTATAGCCTGGGAAATGTACGCTGTCTCTAACTCACAGGCACGTTTCCTGGACTTTATCAACACAAACACTCTGGACCAGATAGTGTGGACTCCGATCAGAGGAGCAAACATGTTAGACCTCATACTCACTAACATGGGAGAACATTGTACCTCCCTCAACACCCCCCTCTCTGTCACATACTCATTGTTGAGGTTGGAACACAAAGCTGTCTCCCTCAAAATACAAATCAACCAAGAAAACCCAACTAAACCTGTAGCAGTTGCAAACTATTCTAAAGCAAATTACATCCTATTAAGTGACAATTTATTAGAATTCACACCTCCCCCCACAAACCCTGAAAACACAGCTACCAATGCAGGATTATTTATAGAGACCATGTACAAACATGAGGCTACTGTACCAACCACAAGTAAGCCCAGATCTAATACCAAAAACAAACCCCACTGGTGGCATCCTTAACTTAACAAAAGAAAAAAGTCATGGCCAAAATCAGAAACAACTCTCATAGAGACAAGAGATGTTTGATTCAACTAAACAAGAAACCGAGAAGTCTAATAAAGTCCAACAAGGGCAGTTACGAGTTCAGGATAGCCTCATAGGCTAAGGAGAATCACAAGGCCTTCTTCAGCTGTGTCAGGAACTGGTGGCAAATGGCACAACCTTCATTGACCAGGGTACGTAGAGAATCTACTGGCTGATAAATATACCTCTAATTTCAACTTTACTCCCCTCCTCTGAAATCCCTTTTAGCATATCCCCTTCAGCTATCAACAGGATCAAGGTGCTGGTGGCGCTTGCTAAGGCCAAGAGCACTGCTTCAGTGGGCCCTGACAATATACCTGGTTGCCTCCTAAACAGCTTAAAACATGACCTAGCAGAATGACTTGAGCACTCTTTAACTACAGCCTCAAAACAGGTTACGTGCTATGTGAATGGAGGGCCACAGAGGTCATCCCTCTTCATAAGGGTGGACCCTGGGAGCTACAGACTCATC
The DNA here is from genome assembly GCF_019279795.1 of Protopterus annectens. Lineage (NCBI taxonomy): Eukaryota > Metazoa > Chordata > Ceratodontiformes > Protopteridae > Protopterus > Protopterus annectens. The sequence continues at coordinate 186,549,650 of NC_056740.1, forward strand.
ATTATGACAAGTCTTATATGTAAAGCCATGGAATGAATCATCATGGAAATGAACAACAAGGACATAGGACATAGGCAACTAGACCCATCCCGAATTGGCTTTGAGAGGGTCACCAAGGCTATGGATGAGGGGAAGACGGTGCATACCTCCTACCCTGACCTGGCCAAGGCATTCAATACAATACATCACTCAAGTATTGCTGACAAACTCTCAGAACTAGATATAAATCCCTACTTAACTTGCTAGATTGCTGGTTGGCTCACAGATAGGATCCAAGAAGTCCACATTGGTGAGACCATCTCCACCAGGAGACCAGTCACCATTGGAGTATCCCAGGGCTCATTTTTGGTCCTTCTCCTGTTTGCCATTTTATACTCAGAGGTCAAGGCTAATGTCAAAGGCCTCTGGCTCACCAAGTTCACAGATGACTGTAAATTGGGAAGCATCATAAATTGCCCCATGGCACCAACATCCTACAGGAGGGTCTAACACAAACAAATGACTGGTGTCAAAGTCCTGGATTAAAACTCAACATGAAGAAATGCAGTACAGTTCCGTTTGGGAAATCATCTACTCAAGCTAATCTCTCCATAGATAAAACACCTGTAACATTTGACCTGATAGTTAGGGATCTGGGAGCATATGTTGACAGTCATCTGGCCTTCAACCAACAAGTAGCCAAGATAGTAAGAAAATCATTCTACGTCACCCAACTCATAAGCAGGGTTATGGCATCCAGGTCGAAGGAAGTTATACTACCACTCTACTCACCCCTTATCAGACACATCATTGAGTGCAATGCCCCCTTTGGCATGTACGTAACCAGGCGATCTATGCCAGGCATATAAGCATCCTCAGATCCAACTGTGATGGATCTCTTGGACATTCACAAAACAAACAGCACCAGAAACACTAGATACAAGAACTTGAACTTTTCCTGTGACATAAATGGACTATGTTGGAGAGATTGATATGTGTCTCAAAGGATTCCACACTATGAAACAAGCTCCCTATCTACGTGAAGCAAAGTTCATTGTGTGGGAAATTGCAAATTGATCCCTGGTCTGGCCCCAATTTCTCTGATGGACAGAGGTCAACAGTAAGTAAATTAATTTCCAACTAATATAATCCCCCAACACCCCCCCCCCCACACACACACACACAAAACCCTTAGCTAATTGCTTACTAGCATACCACCCATATACGTGTCCAGGGAACTCCGGACAAAACTGGGTTAGGTTGCACGGCTAGGCTTGTAAAGACCTGGGTGGTCATTAGCTTAGTATAAAGCTATGAACCTATGAACTTTATGAATATAGTAGTCTGTATGGTGGTTGTTATTCTCCTTAAGGATCTGCATCCAAAATTCTATTCCCTCCTTTACTTCTTGAACTCCCCAATGCTTCATCATCATCCCTTTCAATATTAATCATAACCTTCTGTTGTGTTCTGTATATGGATCTCTAAACCATCCTTTCAAATCAGATAATCTTAAACCACCTTCTTGTATGAGAAGGATCAACTTATCCCACTTAACTCTTGCTCTCTTCCCCTTACAGAACAATTCCTTCAAATCTTTAATAATTATTGTGCTCAATTTCTCTTCTGATTTATAAAAATATACCTGACCTTTATATAAAGCCAAGGGGACTAAAAGCATTTCACTAATTGTATCTTGCTATCCATATCCATAAACAAGAACTTCCAGATGTTAAGTTGTCTATCTCACCTTCGTTCTTGCTGGTTGGGATCGGAGCCGATCCTCAGCTCCGACTCGGCCATCTTCTATAGCTCGAGAGCTGTTTACTGGCTGCGAGGTGTCATTTTACTGGCTCAGGCTCGTATAAAGTTTTTTGTATAACTTTCTTACTCTAGAATTCTATATTTTCAGTGTTTTATTGTTAACCATTAGTCTTGTTTTTTGTGATAGCTAGTGTTTAGTTGTAGTATCCCTTCTTCACCTTGTAGAACTCGTTTAACTTAGAGAGTCCTCCCCCATCCTCTTCTTGTCAGGTTAGTCGTTTAAGATAGAGGCTTTCCTTCTACCTTTCTTTCATAGGTTAGCCGTTTAAGTTAGAGGCTTTCCTATTAAAAAAAAAAAAAAAAACACCTTTATCTATAGTCTTGTAGTATAGTGTGTTTTTTGTGTAGACTGTATTTTGCTTTGGTAGCTGTTGTTGTATTTGTTGTTTCCTTCTTTCAGGATGTCGAAGGAATCCAAAGTGTCTGGATTCAAAAAGTGTGACTCATGCTGTCAGAAAATGTCTCTGACAGATGGGCACACTTCTTGTGTCTATTGTTTAGGAGCTGTGCACCTGCAGGACTCTTGTTCTATCTGCCATGCCTTTAGTCCAAGAGTCCTGCAGGAGCGTAAGAATAAGCTTATTCTTTGGGGTCTTTTAAAAAACCCAGGATTCACCAGCCAAGAGCTCTCAGCCTGTGAAATCCCCTAAATGTACCAAGCCGTCGGCTCCAAGTTCGGAGCCATCCTTGGTTCAGACTCCACCTTCTACTTCGGTTCTGGCTGGTACTGATAACACTATTTCCCCGTCGGCTCCATCAGAAACTTTGGAGCCTTTGGGGAGCCACAAGAGGCTGAGCTCCCCTTCACTGGAATCAGTACATTCGGCTCCTCGGTCTCCTTTGCTTCAGAGCGAGCGCAGTCACCGATCCTCTCGACCCTCTAGGTTGTCCGATCACGATGTGGAGAGAGTGGTCAGTAGGTTGCTAAAGTCGCAGGCACTTGCCAAGATGTTGTCCAGCCCTCCTCAACAGGTGTTGGCTCCGTCCACTTCTATCGATGTTCCTCCTCTGACTCCAATGAGTTTGAGCCGGAGTTCATTGGGGTTCGAGTAGTGGAACCGTGGGCTCCGATGACTCTATCTCCTTCGGTTCCGACGTCGGCTCCGATCCCTGCGGTGGTGCCTTCCATCGGGGGATCTGGGTGCCGGGTGTTCCCTCGTCGGCTCCGAGGGGGCGAGTGGCATCGGACCCTTGTCTGACCCCGTTCTCCCTCTCGGAGCTTCTGTGCAGGTGAGCTCAGCTCCTACATCGGCCTCGGAGCCGTCTCTCTCGGTGTGGAGAAAGATTCCGATTTCTTCTTCATCGGAGCTTTCTCTGCATCATGGCAGGGACGCCTTCGATGTCATGAGGAGTGTGCTGGCCACTGAGTCAGCTCCACTATTGGCCCCAACAGCTCCGTCCCCTGTAGTGCCTGTGCCAACCTCTGCTCCTCCTCCAGACTCCAAGCGTAGGGAACCAGCGCTCCAGGGCACCCCATTGGGTGTTTCCTCTTCTTCCGAGGCCACCCCTGATCATTCAGAGGAGCCCCCTCGTAAGAAGAAGTGCAAGAGGAAGCACATTGATTCCCCTGAGTCTGTCACTTCTGATACAGACTTAGATGATTTGGAAGGGTCACCAAGATCCCCCTCTGAAGATGTTTCCTTCTCAGACATCCTAGAAATGCTTAAGCAGAGGGGGAACTGGAATCCCCTAGCCCCTACCGAGGATGAGTCTGTATTTCTGGATGCATTCGGTTCCCGACCTTCCACCTCCTGGGTTTCTCCGCCTTTCGATCCACTTATGGCAATGGTGACTCAAAAGGCTTGGTCAGCTCCGGATACAGTGGAACCAACTCCAAGGAGACCTGGCAAATTCATCACAGTACCCCAAGATAAGCAGTTCCTTACCAAAGGTGTTCCTGTTGAGGCCATGGTGGTAGCAGCAGCCACCAAAAAAGAGCTAGTGGAGACCTCTTCGTCTGTCCATTCTCCTAACAAGGAGTCTAGGACCATGGACAGATACCTTTTCTATGAGGTCACTGAACTACTTATGTCATTTTACCCGGCTTCAGAGGGATCTCCTTAAAGAGCTCGGAGATACCCTTCAAGATCCATCAGCTGAGGGGGCTCAAGCTAAAGTAGCTTCCCAGCTGGCGACGCTTAATTCCGTAGTTAACTCCTCCATGAGGCTCATTTCCTATACAGCCGATGGTGCGAGTAGGGCCGCAGGTACAGGTGTGACCCTTAGGAGGCATGCATGGATACGGCTGTGTAACTTTGTGAAACCCTTTCGAGCGTCATTCACCAACACCCCCTTTGATGGTTCCTTTCTTTTTGGACCACAGGTGAAAGGCACTTTCACTAGGTGTGAGCAAGAAGGCAAGACTCTCTCTGCCGTGGGAGTCTGTTTTTCCACTCCTTCTACACCATACCCCAAAGGTCAGAAGAGTGGCAAAATGTTGTTCCGAAAATCCCAGGGAGCCTTGCCTGACACACACAGCGATTTTTTCCTCCAGGGGCAGAGGGGGAAACAATAACAACAGACGACGCCCTCGTGGCAGAGGGGGACCACAGAACCAGGGCAACAGAGAATCCTTCTCTGATAAGCCCTTCCAGCATCCCTGAAGGGTTGCCCGGCTGCTCACCTCTGGAGGCAGCTGGGGGAAGACTTTCACTGTACCCAAAAGCCTGGCAAAATTTAACGCAAGACAGATGGGTATGGTCCATTATATCCGGAGGTTACAAAATTCCCTTCTGTCAACCCCCCTTACCATCAAGGAAATCCCTTCCAGATGTTCCACTCAATCTGAAGGACCAAGCAGTAATAGAAGTCTCAAAACTGCTAGAAAAAAAGAGTCATCCAGGAAGTCCCGTCAGACCAGCACGGATCCGGAACTTACTCAAGGTTCTTTTTGGTACCAAAAAAGACAGGGGACTGGAGACTGATTCTGGATCTCAGCAGACTAAACAGGTCTGTACAAAGAACAAAGTTTCGGATGTTCATGCTTCAGTCCATTCTACCCTTTCTGGGTCAGGACAATTGGATGTGCTCGATAGATCTTCAGGACGTGTACTACCATATCAAGATGGACAGGCGCTCCAGGAGATTTCTTCGCTTCCGGCTAGGAGCCAGTCATTACCAGTTCAGAGCTCTGCCCTTTGGTCTCACCACAGCCCCCAGAGTGTTCACCAAATGTATGGCAGTGGTCATGGCTCACCTGAGACTTCGAGGATTCCGGGTGTTTCCATATCTAGACGACTGGCTCCTCACTGCTACTACCAGGCATCAACTTCCACAAGCCAGGGACTACACACTCACAATCTGCTCTCAGCTAGGCATTACAATAAACTTCGAAAAATCTGCCTTGTTGCCCTGTCAATCTATCACCTACATAGGAGCAGACTTAGACACATGGAACACGTCCGCGAGGTTACCGCCAGAAAGGGTGTCTACAATTCGTCAGCATGTACAAATTCTAATGCAGAGCAAAAGAATCCAAGTCAGGTTCGTCCTTCAAACTCTGGGTTCCATGGCGGCAGTCATTCTTCTAATCCCACTGGCCCACTTTTACATGAGGATCCTTCAGTGGCTTCTGTTCACACAGTGGTCTTTCCAACAGCTGCACATGTCTCACATGATCATGATTACAGAAGCATGCAAAAGGCACCTTTCCTGGTGGATGGTCTCCTCACTAGTGACTCAGGACAGACCCTTCATTCAGTCTCCTCCGGTAGCCACAGTGACCACAGACGCCTCCCTGATAGGGTGGGGGGGGCATTATCAGGGCAGGACAGTCCAAGGCACTTGGCAGCATCACGAGTACCATCTGCACATAAACATCCTAGAAATGAGAGCCGTGCTTCCAGCGTTGCAAGCCCTTCAGGACTCTCTTCCTTCTGGGACCATTGCAATTCAAACAGACAACATGTCAGTGGTGTGATACATCAACAAGCAGGGCAGAACCAGGTCCTACCCTCTGTGTCGAGAAGCACTCATACTGTGGCAGTGGGCGATTTCCTCCCAATGCTTTCTGATTGCGACGCACATCCCTGGGAGGTCCAACGTCATAGCGGACAGGCTCAGCAGAGCTATCCTCATGCCTCACGAGTGGTCTCTGAATCAGGAAGTTGCGGATCTTATCTTCCGCAAATGAGTACAGTCTTGCTGTGATCTTTTTGCCACCCCCTTCAACAGCAAATGCAGCAACTACTTCTCCCTTCTTCCGCTTCCAGGTCACTCACCCAGCGACGCTCTAGTCCACGATTGGCCTCAGGGACTTCTTTATGCCTTTCCTCCATTTCCCCTGATTCCAAAACTCATACAGAAAGCAATATCGTTGGGTTGCAAAATGATCCTCATTGCCCCCTACTGGCCTTGACAGATATGGTTCCTGTTCCTGCACCATTACCTTCTCGATCAGCCCTGGACTCTAGATCCGATTCCAGACCTACTGATTCATCAGTCAGGTGGGTTGCATCAATCCCGCCAAACCCTCCAGCTCACAGCTTGGTTGCTCCACTTCCAACCTTAGCCAGGCTTCCTAGCATTTCCCCGGCTGTACGTGAGATTATTGTCTCCTCTCACAAGTCCACAACCAGAAAAACCTATGCTAGTAAATGAAAAAGTTTTTCTTGTTGGGCAGAGGCTAGGAACGTAGATCCCTTTTCAGCCCCAGTCCACGAAATTCTAGAATTCCTAGCACAACTTTTTCATTCTGGGTCCGCTTCTGCTACAATCAGGGTTCAATCAGCGGCCATTTCTAACTTTCATGTCGGTCTGTCAAATTCAAACATTATGTCTCATAAGCTCTGTAAAGCTTTTTTGAGAGGGACTACTCTCCTTAGGCCTCCAGTGAGAGATCCCCCTCCTCCTTGGGACCTTAATCTGGTACTAACTTCCTTAACTCTGCCCCCTTTTGAACCAGCAGCTTCCTGCCCTATTAAGTTTCTATCTTGGAAGACACTCTTTCTGGTAGCTATTACTTCAGCCAGACGCGTCTCTGAACTTCAGGCACTATGTGTTCATCCTCCATACTTGGTTTTTCATAAGGACAGGGTTGCTCTGAGGACTAATCCTTCGTTTCTTCCGAAAGTCTGCTCAGAAAATAATTTAAACCAATCTATAGATCTTCCTGTGTTTTTCCCTAACCACACCAACAAGGCAGAGTAGAAATTACACCAATTGGACGTTCATAGACAATTGTGTTTTTACCTGCACAGGACTAAGGAAATAAGGAAGTCGGACCAGCTATTCCTTTCCTATGCTTTAGGCAAACAACGTCTCCCAGTTTCCAAGGTGACCTTATCCAGGTGGTTGTCTCACACTATTACTTTCATTTATCAATTAAGGAACAAAGAGTTATCTATCAAACCGAAAGGTCATTCTACTAGGGTCTTGGCCACCTCTGTAGCCTTCTAATCTAGGTTGTCCATGGATTCTTTCTGTGCATCTGCTATGTGGGCAAATCCTCATACCTTTATTTCTCATTACAAGGTAGATATCGTCTCCAGGAGCAGAGCTGACTTTGGTTCCACTGTTCTGAAGAGTCTGTTCCAATGGGCCACCCAGGATTGTAGGTGCTAAGGACGCTGTCCCAACCAGCAAGAATGAAGGCGAGATAGGCAATTTAACATAAAGAAGTTATGTACCTACCATAACGTTCCATGTTAGTTGTCTTCATCTCGCCTTCTTTCTTGCGTCCCACCCTCCGTCCCCCTGTCCTATTGGACCAAGAGGAGTTCTGGTTTCACTGGCTGAGTGTTCTCTGCTTTGTTTCCTCTACTGACTTAGATAGTATGACAGGTATACTCAACCTGTTTGTATAGACAGGTTTATTCTCTGGCTATGTCTGGGGTTAGCAATTTCAAACGAGATCTGGGTAGCTATCGCTAGGTATCATGGGATAAGGGGTAGCCTCGAGCCAGTAAACAGCTCTCGAGCTATAGAAGATGGCCGAGTTGGAGCCGAGGATCTGCTCTGATCCCAACCATCAAGAAAGAAGGCGAGATGAAGACAACTAACATGGAACGTTATGGTAGGTACATAACTTCTTTTTCTCCAATACTACTTCCAAAAAGGTCATAATGATGTCAATCACTGACCCAGCAAGTGTCGAACAATCCCTCAAGTAACCATACACCCTCTCCACTCCCATTTTGAAGGATACCAAGCATTTTTTGCTTGATTTGTATACATTTATGAAGCAGGTTCCTAGTGATTTGGAGTATCTACTTGTGACTATGGATTTTCAATCCCCCTTCACTGTTATTCCCAATAGGGAGGAAGTGGAGAGGGTGTATGGTTATTTGAGGGATTGTTTTACACTTGCTGGGTCAGTGATTGACATCATTATGACTTTTTTGGAAGTAGTACTGGAGAACAATGTGTTTTGTTTTGGCACACAGTGCTACTTACAACGAGATGGCGTAGCTGTGTGCACCTCGTGTGCCAATAGCTACGCCAGTCTCTTTATGGCAGCTTGGGAGTGGGAATTTTTGTTTAAGATACTGGGTTATGTGTTGTCAGTGCTTTTTTACAGGCGTTTTGTGGACGACCTGTTTTTTATTTGGACTGGAACATCAGATGAGTTGGTTGCTTTTGTAGATGAAGTGAATAATGTTAGTGAGTACCTAAAGTTTAGTTATGAATTTTCGGATGTTAGGATTCCTTTTTTGGATGTCTGCGTGGAGAGACTAGACAATGGGATGCTGAACACAGGTTTGTACAGGAAACCTTGTCATAAGAATGCTCTCCTGCATAGACACAGCACGCACCCTGGCTACGTCTTTCAGAATGTAGTCAGGGGTCAAGCAATGAGGGTCTCTAGATACAATCCCTCAAATGTAGGTTTCGCCCATGAGTTGAGAGAACTTTGCGAAAGGTTTACTGCACGGGCGTATGAGGTGGGTGACATTGAGAAGGGTGTGATAGGGATCTCTAGTTTGAGGGAAGGTGCAGCTGCCCCTTATTTTTCAGAGATACATGCTAGACAGATCACCTCCTATGAGGAAGGTATGCCTAGGGTGAACCCAGTAGGAGGTTTGGAAGGTGGTGATAGACCTGGAACTGGGTTAGTTAGGCTACCTATTTTCTATATTAAGGATGTTGGACAGATTAAAGATATCATCAGGGCTCACTGGGATGGGTTGATGGTTGACCCCGAAATTAGGGAGGTTGCAAGTGATGCTCCCCAATTCGTATATAAGAACAAGCTGAATTTAAAGAGGATCTTATGTTATCTGAATAACAGATATGGATCAGAGAGGTCTGATGTCCATGGGACTTTTCCCTGTGGACGATGTAACTTCTGTGAGTTTATTGATTCTGATAATATTTTCATTCATCCCTCTGATTCATTCAAGTATGTGTTTCGGGTATCTACTGATTGCATGTCTGAAAATGTTGTCTACCTTGCTTCCTGTGAGACCTGTCGGATGTTTTACATGGGTAAGACTAATCGGAAGCTCAGGGACAGGATCCGTGAGCACCTCTATCAGATCAGGATCAAGTCAACTGTCAACGCCCTATCGAGACATATATTAGACACTGATGTTACCCATGTCTTTAGGTTCAGAGTTATAGAGAAGATATACCCCAACTATAGGGGTGGGGGCATTAGGACTTGTACTGAAGGTCAGGAAGTTAAATGGATTGTGAGATATTCCAATTTTGTTGGATAACTTGCAAAAAAGTCTGTGTGTTATGCCCATAGGTTGTAATAAGTCTAATATGTGGATCCTGGGAATGTGCCCTAACCTTATATCTCATGAGATCCTTTCTGTCTAATGATGACACCTCCCTACAGGCCATGGTAATGGTACCAGACTTGTAACCCTGAGCCCTAAATTTACCCACCAGGTCCCTCCTGTGATGTTCAACTTTATTAGAGTCAGAGCAAATACGCTTGATTCGCATAAATTGGGACTTAGGTATGTTGCATATGATATGAGGAGGATAATGACTAGAAGCATGCAACAAGGGGTTATATTCTGGAAATTTCTGGTACACTTGTGTAGCTAGTGTATGATCTGGATTCCTATTAATCAAAACATCCAAAAAAGTAATCTGATTCAGATCAAAGTTACAAGTGAAGTGAATACCCCATTTGTTGCTATTAATATAATCCAAGAATTCATTAAAATACGCAACATCCGCTTTCCATACTAACCAGCAGTCGTCCAAATAATGACATCAAATATCAATTTCAGACAAATACAGATTATGAAGGGGATCCTAATCAATTGTTCCTCTATATATGCCATAAAAATATCAGCATATATAGGGGAAAATGATGCCCCCATGGCTGTCCCCTATAATTGCAAGAAATAACGATCCTGATAGTAGAATAAATTTTTTAGTACATGTTCAGCTAACCCAATGAAAAAAGTGTTAAATCCAGGTGGGTAAAGTTCCGATACAGTTAACCAATGTTGCTGAGCTAACAAGCCTGCCCAATGTGGTATATTAGTGTAAAGGACGGAAACGTCAAGAGTACATAGCAGCCAACCTGGCTCGATTTGGGTGTCCTGCAGGATCTGAAGGAACTCCGTTGCGTCCTGAATACGGGCCCTAACATACCCAAGTAATGGGCGAAGAGATTGTGTCAGATAAACCGACAACGGCTCTTTAAGGGAACCCCTACCCGAGACAATAGGCCTCCCTGGGGGGTCCTGTAGTGACTTATGGACCTTGGGTAACAAGTATAGATATTGGGGTTTGGGATCACTCACTGTCAAGAAAACGAAATACTGCTAACTTCTGCACAAAAAACAACCAGTAAGAACAAAAAGTGCAGATAGGAAATTCCGGTGGAATCGTACCAGTTTATTCCAAGTCCAAAAGCACAAAGCCACACAATATCACAGCAACATGAACGCAAATTAATATCCACAAGCGTTTTTGTCTTGTATTAAAGACTTCATCAGATGAATGACAAATCCATTAGTGACCTGTAATATATAGTTCCATTAATTGAATAATCTACTAATCAAATAAAATCAATTAAAAACACTTAAAACAAAATTCACATTAATTATTGTTGTAAAAACATTCAGTATATATGTAAGTTATTAATTACGCTAAAAAATTCATTGCAGTTTATATGTAAGTAAGTACCCTATTACAACTTTAAGAATTCATTTATTATGTTAAAAAATATATAATAATAAATAAATGAATAAATAAAAAAAATAAAATTAAATAAAAAAATGAATTTCATTCAACATCTAATACCATTGTCTCTCAATTGATTACTGCCATCTCATGGCTAATCTAGGTAGTGTCTGTTTCATCTTTATAATTTGGCAGACCTTAGTTTTAATAGGGGTTTGATAGAAATAAATTCATTTAAACCAGGGAGGTGGTCTGCTTGTAGGGATACCTGCCACCATAATTCCCTAAATTCTATCGTGTCCTCCCAAGGACCACCTCTAATATTGGTTTTAATTTGTTCTAAAACCATAAATCCAAAAGCAGCTTCTGGGCAGTTTTTAAAGTGCTTAAAAAGTGCATTAGTTTCTTTGTTAACTGAAATTTCATATATATGCTCGTATATCCTTCTCTTGAGCATTCTTTCAGTTTTTCCAATATAAAAGGAACCACATTTTTTACACACTGCTAAATAAATTATTCCTCTGGAATCACAATTATAATAATCAGTACTATAAACCCATCTTCTTCTACTCTCCAAATAGTATTTATCTATATTAAGAATATAAGGACATTGTTTGCATCGGCCACATTTAAAGGTACCTTTTCTTCCTTTATTTGGTGGCCCTCCCTGTTTATTTTCCAACATACCTTTCATGTTAATTGAATTTTTGTAAGTAATCTTCTGTGGTATGGTCTTCACAAAATCTAAGTCAGTAATGGCTATAAAGGTTCGCCACTCCTTTAAAAATATCTTTTTCACAAAATTATTAATACCATTGTATTCCAAAATTAGATTAAGTCCATAATTTTCCCCATTAATCTCTTTATTTGGTTCAATGGTATTCCCTTTATTATTTATAATGGGTTGAAATTTTGTTAACCTCCTTTCCTCTACGTCTTTTCTTATATGACTTACAAAATCAAATGGGTACCCTCTTTCTAAAAACATGCTTTGTAATAATTCACATTCAATAATAAAATCCTGGTTACTACTAGTCATTCTGCTGCCTCTTACAAACTGTCCCTTGACTATATTTTTCTTACAGTGTTTTGGATGTGCACTTTCATAATGTAAGAAGGAATTGCAGAATGTAGGCTTCCTATATACTCTACTTTCAAAATGCATGTCTTTCTTATAAATTTCTATATCTAGGTAAATTAAATTATAATCAGAAATTTTGTGTGTAAATTTTAAAAACTTGGTTGTATTGTTAATACACACCATAAAATCATTCAACTTGTCTATTCCTGCTGTCCAAAAAATTACTATATCATCAAGGAATCTACGATATAATGTCCAGCAATTGTTGAATGCAGAATTAAAAATATATTTCTCTTCCCATTTGATAAGAACCAAGCTGGCGTAGGTAGGGGCGCAGGCAGCTCCCATAGCTACCCCTTGTATTTGTTGATAAAATTCTCCATTAAAAAACAAAAAATTATTCTTTAAAATAAGTTCCATTAACCAAATACTAACTAATTTTTCATTTTGTGTTAAGGTATTATCTTCATATATAATTTCTTCCAGCATTTCCATCCCTTCTTTGTGTGGTATTGAGGAAAATAAGTCAATAATGTCTATAGTAACAAATAACAGATTTTCATGGTTTAATTCATCTGAGACTTATTTTAACAAGTCCCAGGAATCCCTTAACACTGTTTTTTTAGATGTCCAAAGTTTCTTAAGCTTATTGTCTACATATTTTGCCAAAGGATATGTTTTGGACCCTTCTGCTGCCACTATTGGTCTAAAAGGAGGGTCTGTTTCACATGTATGTATTTTGGGTATACCAAATATTGTAGGCATTTTTGGTTTCTCTACCTTCAAATAATTATAAGTTCCTTGGTCAATTAGTCCATCATACAACATTTCATTAATACTAATATCTATTTTGTTATATGCTATATTGGTCTCATTGAGGGAAACATTGGTATATCTATTGTCGTCCCATAGGAGGGTGTGCATTTTACTCTCATATAAAATATTATCCATAAATACAACCCCACCCCCTTTATCTGGTTTCATGACTCTAAGATTGGAGTCACTTTTTATTTCGTACAAAATTTGTTTTTCTTCCTTACTTATATTTTCTTTAAAACCTATTTTGTTGTATTCTTTTCTTATTTCCATTTCTAAAACCTTTTCAAGATTTTTTAGTTGGGGATGTAATGGGGGGGGGTTAAAAATACTTTTCCTTTTTAGTTCTCCCCCATTTCTATCTTGATTATCGGAAAACAAAATGTTTAGGTTAACTTTCCTCAAAAAAAGTTTAATATCCAATAAACTTCTAGTAACATCTCCTTTTTTTTATAAGGAATGAACTTAAAACCTTTTGAAAATAGTAAAAAATGTTCCTTTCTAATTTCTACATTACTAAAATTGTATATAGTAAAGTTATTAAAAGTGTACTTGCTTCCATCCCCTACAACATCTATGCTATTAGCAGGGGGGTGGTCTGGGTGGTGATTCCTTAAAATATCCCCCTTCCCCTCCCCGTTCTCCCCCCGTTCCTCTGAAAATTTGTTTTGTGGGTATTATTCCTATTCAACAGTCTCTCTGATCTACGGAGAGGGGGATAATCTCTGTCATAGTTATCTACTAATTCATGCAAGGGTAATTCATTCATTTCATTTTCAACCCCAGATATTTCATAGCTGGGTTTATTGTAATTGTTGTAACGAGGTTTAGGGTAACTTATTTTATTTTTATAATCTTGTACATCTCTTTGTAATTTATTCATTTTCCTTTTAATCAGGTCACTACATTTGGTGTCAACTTCATCTCTTATCTTAAAATAATTAATTTTTTCTTCCTCAATGGTAAAAATTAAATCATCCTTAATTTGTCGATCTATTTCATTTATTTCTTTCTGAAATACTTCTTGACATCTAATGTTGTCCCTTATTATGAGTCCAAGCATGTCAAGACCACATTTGTTAAATAATTCAGTCAGCTCATTATACATTTCAGAATCTCTTGTTACATTGTTAGGAAATTTATACAACCGTAATCCTTTCGGTACTATCTCTCTTTGAATACATTCATTCAAATACTCATTCTCGATACAATATGTTCTGTATTTAACCATTAATTTATAAAGGTTATCCAATTTTGTCTTATACGAGTCGCCCCCGCCAACAGTTTTACTTGCATCAACATTAGTTTTAAAAGAATATTTCACATTAAGCCAGTCTTTGATGTCCATAGCCCCTTTGTTGGGTAAATTGTGTACAGTACCTTTTGTTTTAGCTCTAACGTCACACCTAGCCATTCCCCTTTCAGGGTTCGTTTCTCCACTTTTAGTAGCCCCATTTGCACCCATTTGAAAAACTCCTGGAGTATTAGCTGGATTAAAAGTTGGACTACTCGTCTCCCTAGGATCGCCGACGTCTTCCAGGATGCCAATAAGCTCCCTCGGGTCGTCGTGGTGCAAGGCATTACTTCCGCTTCCTACTACGTGACGTGGAGCTAAGTTCCGGTAAATCCCTACCAGGGATTGGCTTAAAGGGGTTAGTTGGTCTATCAGTTCGGTGAGTTGTCCAATGAGTTTCCGACTTTGGCCCAGTTCGTCCGGCCCCCTAGATTCCCCAGGTACGATCACCTCCATCTCTCCCACAGTAAAACAACCAGATAAGAAAACGAAATACTGCTAACTTTTGCACAAAAAACAACCAGTAAGAACAAAAAGTGCAGATAGGAAATTCCGGTGGAATCGTACCAGTTTATTCCAAGTCCAAAAGCACAAAGCCACACAATATCACAGCAACATGAACGCAAATTAATATCCACAAGCGTTTTCGTCTTGTATTAAAGACTTCATAAGATGAATGACAAATCCATTAGTGACCTGTAATATATAGTTCCATTAATTGAATAATCTACTAATCAAATAAAATCAATTAAAAACACTTAAAACAAAATTCACATTAATTATTGTTGTAAAAACATTCAGTATATATGTAAGTTATTAATTACGCTAAAAAATTCATTGCAGTTTATATGTAAGTACCCTATTACAACTTTAAGAATTCATTTATTATGTTAAAAAATATATAATAAGAAATAAATGAATAAATAAAAATAAATAAATAAATAAATTTCATTCAACATCTAATACCATTGTCTCTCAATTGATTACTGCCATCTCATGGCTAATCTAGGTAGTGCCTGTTTCATCTTTATAATTTGGCAGACCTTAGTTTTAATAGGGGTTTGATAGAAATAAATTCATTTAAACCAGGGAGGTGGTCTGCTTGTAGGGATACCTGCCACCATAATTCCCTAAATTCTATCGTGTCCTCCCAAGGACCACCTCTAATATTGGTTTTAATTTGTTCCAAAACCATAAATCCAAAAGCAGCTTCTGGGCAGTTTTTAAAGTGCTTAAAAAGTGCATTAGTTTCTTTGTTAACTGAAATTTCATATATATGCTCGTATATCCTTCTCTTGAGCATTCTTTCAGTTTTTCCAATATAAAAGGAACCACATTTTTTACACACTGCTAAATAAATTATTCCTCTGGAATCACAATTATAATAATCAGTACTATAAACCCATTTTCTTCTACTCTCCAAATAGTATTTATCTATATTAAGAATATAAGGACATTGTTTGCATCGGCCACATTTAAAGGTACCTTTTCTTCCTTTATTTGGTGGCCCTCCCTGTTTATTTTCCAACATACCTTTCATGTTAACTGAATTCACTCACTGTCAACTGTTTAGAAGTGGAAGTTGTTATGACCCCCTCCTCCACTGCCAAATTCATATAACGGTCAATCTGTTTTTTTAAAATTACCCATAGGGTCCAAAGGCATGAGTATATAATGCTGTTTATTGTTCAATTGTCTCATGACTTCACTATCATACTTGACCCAGTTTATAACCACAGCAGCACCCCCTTTGTCAGCTGGAATAATAACCAAATTTTTGTTAGACTTGAGTTGTGTAAGGGCCTCTTATTGTATCTTAGAGAGATTATGTGATTTGACAACCATATCTGAATAATGAAGGTGTAAATCTTTAAGTACTCTGTGAAGAAAAAGATGAACAGTAGGATTCATTGGAGGCATAAAACTAGACCTGTGAAAATGAAATGAGTAATTACCAGATGATTGTGTTGATCAAAAAACAATTTCAAATTCAAGGTTCGACAAAATTAATACACATCATCAGCAAAACCATCCTTGGGGACAAAAAATGCAGATTTTCAGATGCAGATGCTCATTTGGTTATAGGAGAGGCAGAACATTGGGTTCCTTTTTTAATCATTATAAAACTGGGTCTTTGGATGTCCAGTCACAGCGTCAAACAACCCTGATGGGGGATCATCTTTTTGGGTGTTTTCCATGTGGGCATTGTGCCCACTGTATCTGGGTGGATAAGACAAAGCAATTCACTAGTAGAAACATGGGCAAGGTTTTTGACATTAAATTTTTTGCTTATTGCTCTAGTGAATGGGTGATTTATTTAGCCTGCTCATGCTCTGCGTTTTATGTAGGACAGACCTCGAGACCAATGAAATTTCGCATTAGTGAACATGTTAGTGATATTAAAAATTAAAAGGCTAGTAGTGCCTTGTACAAACATGTTTTGAACCATCCTACAGCTAATTTCAGATTTACTATTATTGATGTGATCAATGGTAAGAAAGTGAATAAGGTTGGTTGGCACAGTATATTAAATTTGAAAGAAAGGAAATGGATTATTAAACTGGGTGGGTTATTCTCCCCGGGGCTTAATGAGCAATTGTGACCAACCAATCATTTTCTGTTGCCAATTAATTGTTTTATTTTGAAATATGGCTATTTGTGGAAGTTTTGTTACACTGAGGAAGGCTATGTAATTGTTGCCATATTAAATTTGAATTCTATACACCACTTTGGGCTGGCTGCTCTTTTTTGACTATGAATACCTTTATCTCTAAGGAAAGTTTTGTATGGTCATGATGCAGTCGATCCCCCCTTATTTAGTTCAAGAAGACTAAAGTGTGCTGTTTGGACCACAAAGACACTTATTTCCACAGCAAATCACCAAGGAAATCTAGGAGGTTTCTATGCTTCTGAGTTAGAGCTAGTCATAGTCGGTTCCAGTGTCTCCACTGGTATTGCCTAAAGCCACCAGGTGTTCACCTAGTGAATGCCTGTGGTAGCAGCTCATCAGAGACTGCAGGGAGACAATGTTCTCCCTTACTTAGATGACTTACTGTTAGTTCTCCATCAGTTCAAGCTCTAGAAACAGTATGAGAGACCGTCGTCATCAATATACTTTCTTTCTATAATGGTAAATCTTAAAGTTCCAACTAATGGCTATACATCTGCTCACATTCATAATCATTAACCTGGATACAAAGTCATGCAGGACACACCTTCCTATAGACAGAATCTTAACCCTTCAGGTCAAAGTGTTGTCCTTTATAACTCTTCCAAAAGTCTTGGCCCATCTTTGTCCCAGGGTACTGGGCATCATGGTCGAAGCTCCTCTCATGGTCCTTTATGCCAGATAACACCTGAAAGTTCTACTATAGACCTTAAGAGTCCATTGGTGACAGATATTGGATCATGTATCCCACCGGCTCTGCATCTCCAAGCTTTTAAGTGCCACTTTCAGTTGTAGATGGACCTTATCCATTATTCTGAGGGCAATTCTTTTTATTTACCCAAGCATTTGGCTGCACTGATGAGGGATGTGTAAGCGCAAGTTGCAGACAATTACAATGGACAGATGTTTCAAGATGTCTAAATATCTTCCATACAATGCCTTCACATCAGCATCCTAGAGATGGGAGCAGTTCTTCTGAGCTTTCCATCCATCCAGTACTATTTTCTTGTGGGAATCATCACCATCCATTTCAGACAACATGGACAGTTGTCTGATACTTCAGTAAATGAGAAGGTATGAAGAATTCTAAGATAGCTGCACACTGGCCAACAGTTTAATTTCAAATTTCCCATTGTGAAAACAGAAACTGAGAAAACGGAGTGCCATTAAAACTACTATTTGGGGAAAATTCAGTTACTAGCTAGTAGCTACACTGCCTGCATGTCAGAAAGCAAGAAATTTAGAGACCCTGAAAGATCATTAATGAGAAAAGGTAAAGCAAAAATACTGGCTGGAAGAATCCTGCAGAAGTGCAGCGCTTTGGTTCAAGTGATGGCTTCCAGTAATTTAAAGGAAAAAATAAATAAAATGTACTCAAGTGTGATTAACACTGAATGAGTACATCAGCTTAAATATCAAAAGTATGGAAAATAGAGGAAAGTTTAGCTATTCAGATGAACTGATAAAATTGCATTCCCCACTTTCAATTTCTTTATTGCTATTCTTATTTCTTCTAGGGTGAGCTCCTCTTCTTCTCTCATCCTGGGCTGTGTCTGGGGCACTACAGCTTCTGTGTGGTTTTCGTCATTTAGAAGCTGCTGGAAGCATTCCTTCCACCTGCCTTTGATATCCTGTGGACTGGTGAGCAGGTTGTTGCTGGCATCCTTATGAAAGGTGTCTGACTATCTTTCTATCTTTCCTTTTCTTTCCGTTTTTGCCTTGCAACCTGAGATAGTTTCTTTGTGTCACCAATTGTGTCACTTTCCAGAAGCTAATAAAGTGCCTCCAATGTCCTATTCTTTGCCATTGCAACTCCTTTCTTAGCTTCTTCGTTAGCCAACCAGTACTCCTTCCTAGCCTGGTCCATCTTTTCTAAATTTCACTTTTTCTTGCAATTTCTTTTTGATGACTTCCTGGACTTTTGCATTCCACCACCAGCTTTCTTTATGTACCTTATTTCCATACCTGGCTCGGCCACATATCTGTTATGTAGTCCTCAAATAAGCTGTTTTGAGGCACTGTCATTCTTCCTCAACTCCACCTATTTCCTTCTTTTCTCTTCTCTTCTTGGGGTGCTAGAGCCCTGAATAATTCCTTGAACTGTTGTACTTTCTCTCCATTCAACTTCCAGGTCTTCAGCCTGGTCTATATAGACATTGGAGCCTTCTCTGACTAATGTTTGCAGCTGATTGTGGCAACCAGTGGTTTATACTGTAGGCTGACTGTTTCACTGGGAATGATTTTGCAATCACTGATTCTACCCCAGTGCCCTTTCCTTACTAGGAGGAAGTCTACCTGAGTTGCATGTTGGCCACTCTTGTATGTGATCTTGTGACTGTCTGTTTTTCTGAGCCATGTGATGGCTACTGTCAAGCTATTTGCCAGAAAGAATTCTAGAATGGCCTCTCCTTCTTTATATCAGTTGCCCCACCCATATGGTCCTAGGCAGTTGTCATATCCTGTTCTCTGTCCCAATATGTGATTTCAAGTTACCTGCTGTCAACACTAATTCATGTTGTCTTTATCTAGTAGGTCCTGCAAATGCTGTATGAATGCACTCTTTTTCTCACTATCACAACCCTGTTGTGGGGCATAGACTGAGATTATAAATACTGTCCTGTCATTACACTGGAGTCTGATTGCCATGAGTCTGTCACTAATTCTGATGACACCCCTCACTGCCTTCTGAAGCCTGTTTCTCACCACAATTCCTACACCATTTCTAGCCTGTCCTGTTCCTGAGTAGTAGACTCTGGATCCCAAGCCAAGTGACTTTGCTGCACTGCCCATCATCTTGTCTCTTGGATAGATACGGTGTCCAGCTTCTTCCGTACCATCATATCTTCCACTTCAAAACTCCATCCTGTCAGTGAAAGTACATTGAGTATAGCAATTCTTAGTTAATTTCAGCTCTCCCAGTATGAAAAAGAATCTGAAAGACAAGGGCCAGGAACTCTATGAATTTTAGTAAATTCATTTTCTGGCTAATAAGTACACTGCCTGGATGCCAGCAAAGAAGAAACTAAGACAGCATGGAAGAAAATCAACTAGAAAAGATGAAAAGAAAACACTGAATGGGAAGAATTCAGCAACTGCTCAGCAAAAAGCATCAAGCTCCAGCTTTGGTGCAAGACATGACTTCCAATAATCTAGAGGAAAAAATAAGTCAAATATGCTCAGAGCTGATTAAAATAACTGAAACACTGAAGGAGTATATCAATTCGAACTACAAAAGTCTAGAAAAATGGATGAAGCTTTAAACAACTATTCAGATGAACTGATAAAATTGCAAAAGTCAGAGGATAAAATGAAGAAAAGGATGGCTGAGTATGAAACTGCTCAAGAAGAGATGTTTCAAAAAATTGTAGAATTAGAGGACAGAGCACTTAGGGAAAACCCAAGATTTTCTGCTGTACCAGAGAAACTAGAAGGAACAGACTGCATTAATTTTATGAAAGCACAAATAAGCAACTAGACTGGTATTCCATAGCAAGATCTGTTAAATGAAAGGCACATCATGTGTCTGCTCCAAACCTGCCCATGAGAAAGCAGCCAAGACCTGTGTTAGTAAAGATGCAATCCTACCAGCAAGAAGAGTTGATCCTGATAAAACTGTGGCAAAGCTGGAAACAGTAGGGTGTTTGTGCAAAATGATTATTCACTGTACACCAGATAGATGAAAAACACATTTATTCCAGCAATCAGGGAATGTTGAGAGGCAGGTGTGAGATTCAAGCTGCTGTATCCAGCTGTCCTCAGAATATTTTTTCAAAGAAGATCAGGTCATTTTTCAATGCAGAATAGGCTAAGGAGGAAATAGAAAAGCTTGTTGAACAAAAAGTGAGCCATCAAGCAGAAAGGCACTTTGCTTCTCATTCTTTTGATAATCAAACACATGGAGAGACTTTGCCAGTGAAACTTTTTGAAATGTTCCAAAGGAAAATGCTTGAGAAATAGAGAAAACACAGGAGTTGACTAGAAGAAGTGGGAATATTTTGGAAATGAATCCTAGTCTGGAGTTGGGAAATGGAGAGAAAAAGGAAGAAGACTAGCAACATGAAAAATAGTGAATACATGTGAGATTACTAAGCATCAATCTAATTTGTGAAATATGTCTGCACAAGAAAAAGTGGAAAGAATGGACTTTGATGACTTTGTTAAACTTGTTAGAAACTGAAAGGCATATGCCTCACTTCATGTCATTAATATATAGATGGACAGTAAGGGGAAGGGAAGAGGAAGGAAAATGTAACTTTAAGTTAAACAATTTTTGTTCTTAATAGTATTTTTATAAAGCTTTTCATGATATAAATCAAATGTTTTATACTAAAACAGTTTAAGTTATTGTTGTATGTGATAAAGGCACTAAAATATGCATGTCTTTTTTTCTTTCTTTCTTTCTTTCTTTCTTTCTTCTTTTTTAGTTTTAAGAAATGTAGGCATTACAATGCAAAAAGAAAAAAAGGTTTAGACAAAACATGTTTAAGTTAATAGACTGTAATCTTGGGTTACTGAGGTGGGAAGGGGTGGGGTGCATAAGTACACAGATTATAATATTTGAAGAGTCGATGTGTTTTTTCTTTCCTTTCCGTAGGTGAATGTCTGGATTAAGACCCGTGATTTAATCTAATAACACGTTTTAAGTACATTTAAGTATATACAAGAACACTGAATGTAATGAAAAGTATTCCTTTAGGAATAAATGTTTCATCATGTCTTTCGAAGCCTGCAGCTGAGAGCTACATTTGTTTTTCTTATATTTCCATGGAGACAAGCTGATTAGTGGGCAATAAAAAGCCAAAATGGTGGTTTCTCAAAGTTAATGTTTTCTAAAAGCATGCAAGCTGTTTTTTTTTCACATCTGGGAGGGTAGTACAGATAAAAAAACAACAGATACTGATTAGTGTAAGTAGGAGGACAGGCAGTAACATGCGTCCTGGCCTGGATAACCTCAACTTTAGGTTAGATAAAGCCTGTGTTTGCAGCTGTCCATTTGAGACAATTGTTCCTATTAGGAAGGTTAAACTTCATTATTTGACGAAGTACATAGTTGTGTGTGTTTTATTAAGTTAATAGATTATGGGAGTGTTCTTAGGGTATTTTTTTTTATTTCAGGGTTTTCATTAAAACAAAAAGTCTTGTAAAATGTGACATAAGTTCAAATGGGGATGATAAGAAAAAACTGTGTAAAGGGTCAACCTGACAAATATTAGTGGGTGCATGTCATATATAATAGAGGGTAATAATAACTTCTTATCATAATGGCAACACTTTCCATATTATGTTGAAATGTGAATGGTCTTACAGGATAGACAAAATGGAGAGCATATTTAATTATATTAAAAATGCAGACTGCATATAGCAGTGTTGCAGGAGACACATTTGGAAAGAAGTCAGTAGTGAATTTGATAAAGAAAGGATTTCAGGATCAATAAACAGCAGGATATCAGGGACAAAGAAAAAGAGAAGTACTTATATTAATTGCTAGTGGAGCTCCAATAGTGATAGAAGAGGAACAAATATAATAATGGTAGATTTGTGGTAGTAAGGGATTACTGGCAAGGAATGAGGATTATGCTGGACTGCATTTATATTCTACCTAAAAGTAGTATTTTGGAGCTAAGAAATTTTGTGGAGAAATATTCAGCTTTTAGCAAGGAATATTACTTATAGGTGGGGACTGGAATGCTATTTGTATATCTGGGGGCCTAGAAAGGAAAATATAACAAAAGTAGATATATTTTTCTGAAGAAATGTTTGAAAATAGTTGGTATGGAAGATGTGAATTCAGTTGTAGGAACTTGTAGAAAACGTACATATTACTTCCCAAGTTACAATAACTGGGCTAGAATAGATAAACATTTTATTTCACAGGAACATGTTCCTTTAATTCAGAGCTTTGACACACATCCAGTAACTATTAGAGAGCATTTGCCAATAATAACTAAGAAAAAAATACAGGGTAAAGAAGTAAAAATGAGATGCTGGCACTTCCCCACTTACCTTTTAAAAGAAAGGAATTTAAGTAATGGGTGGTGGAAATTATTTGAGAGTTATTAGGAAAGAAAGAAAATACTCAAGACGTTATAGCTAGTGAATGGGATAAAAAGAAATTAGAGTTTAAAAACAGGGTAAAAATAAAAGAAAAAGATATGGTTAAGAGAAGAATTATTTTGAGGGGCTGACAAAAGTTAAAGTATTGCAGAATAAGGGGAATCTCACAGAACACGAAGAGGTGCAACTGCAAAGTGCTAAGGAGAAAATAAGGTAGTACTGGAAAATATGCATGAGTTTAGAAACATAGCTGTTACGCAGCTATTTTTATAATAACTGCAAAACACAAAAGCTTTTTGCACAATGACTTAGGGAAAAGAAAGTAGAAAGGGTTTTTGCCAACTTACAGTGCCTATAAAAAGTAAAATAACCATGAGATCCTGTAGAGGTGTTAGGGATATTTCAGAAATTTTATGAAAATTTGTATAAAGCAGAGAAATTGGGAAATCAAGAAAAAGCACAAATGGAAATATTTATAGAAGACTTAAATATGACACAGTTAGAGGTAGGTGATTCTCAACAATTAAGATAGGAGGCAATAAAATAAAAACTGTGCTGTATAGTTAATCTTCATAAAAGTCTCCAAGAACAGATGATATTCTTGTGGAGGACTGGAAAATAGGAGGGAAGAAAGTTGTGAAAAATCTGGAAGATTTTATTTAACACTATTTTAAGAAGAGCTGAAGCACCAACATCATGGAAGAAAGCTGTGGTGGCTGTATTACCTAAAGATGGTAAAGACCCATCAGACACAGCATCTTATAGACCTATTTCAGTTTTAAACCATGATTGTAATGATTCCAGTTCCAAAATATTTGCTCTCAGTTTAAGTGGCCACTTGCAGTGAGACCAGACTGAGAGCAGGTGTTTTATATTCTAGCCCAGTCAGCAAGCCTGTTTATAGACTGTCCTTACACCAAAGTAAATCAGTTAAGCTGAGAGCAAGTATTTTGGAATCAGGCAGACTTGTGCTGAGAGCAACTCTTTTGGAATCTTGTCCAAAGTGTTTATGCCAATACTAGCTAAAAGAATGGCATATGTGTTGCCAAAAATGATTGATATGGATCAGTGTGGTTTTGTAAAGGGGAGGCAAACATTTGACAACATTAATAGAACAATGATGATCCAGAGGCAAGCAGAGTGTAAGAAAATACTGCTGTGATTATACTGCTGTGGTTAGTGGGTGATACAGAGAAAGCATTCAATAGAGTAAGCTGGGATGTTATGAGTTGGGAAAGGGAAGCATTTCCATTCCCCAATGTAATAAGGTCAATTAGGAGATATATTAGTGATCAGATGCAAGAATTAAAGTGGGAGAGTTCCTCCCTGATTAATTGTGTTTGAACAGAGGAACCAGGCAGGGATGGCATCTTTTCCCTTTGTTATTTGCTTTACATTTAGAGCCATTGGCAAAGAAAATAAAGGACTTATAATGTAATAATAAATTGGTATGGTAATCAAGCAATGTTGGCTTATTTGTGGATGACATTATTTTGTACCTGATAAATCCAGAAAAGGACATCTCAGTGTTATGGAACATTTTGAGGCAGTTTCAGGTATTTTCGGAATATAAAATTAATGAAGATAAACCAAGGCTATAGCTGTAAATTATGTACCCACACACAAATTGATTCAGCAATACCCATATTTATGGGACACAATTAGATGAAGTAGGAGTATGGATTCAAAAGGCTTCTGTTATGGAAGCTAAGGATATATGGGAAAATACTAAGCAAAAGATAATACAAAAACTTAGAAACTGGAAGATTTTGTTTATGGATATGAATAGTAAGACACAAACAGTGAGAATACTTTTAGAACCTTTAGTTTACAGGACAAGCAAATTTTTATCAACAACAGGAAAAGTTGTGATCAAGAATTAATAAAGAGTTTAAGGAATTTATCTGGGACAGGAAAGGGGCAAGACTTAAATGGGATAAGTTGATCATTGTAATAAAACAAGGTGGTTTAGGATTAGAAGGGATGTTTTAGAGCTATGCAGTTAAAGCTTACATGCATAACTCAAACAAAATTCAAAATGATGATGTAGCAGGGGGGTGAAGAAATAAGGAGAGAGTTGTATTTTGGATATACATCCTTAAGTAGAATAATAATAACAACCATTCAGAGTAACATATTCATAAAGTGGCAGACAGTATTCTAAGAACTAAGCCAACACGAGAATGGAGAAAGGAGATTTTGCCAATAGGTATGACTGCAAGTAGGGGTATAGAAAATAGGTACGAGGGGTCTGGAATTTACTGGAAAAAACTGGCAAAGGAACTAAAGTACTGAGAGCAAATAATTATACAGGGAAAGATGCGAGTGGGATGAGGCAAAGAAGATGTTCAGGCTGCTTTCCTGCCAGAGATTGCTATCAGAGTATAGGCAAAGGGATAGGGACAGAGGGATCTTAAGTGAAAGACCTGCTTCAGTAGAGTTTTTAGTTGCATCTAGAACAGCCAGTGTTAAAAAAGGGATAATTAGTAGGACATATAAATTATTGGATGACAACTATAAGAATAAATCAGGAGGTTAGAAAATATTGGGAAGAGAGACCAGAAAAGCAATTTACAAAAGAACAAAGGGGGGACATAGGTGTGGCTCCATATAATGCAACAACGTCCAGAGCATTTAGGATCTTTGCTTGGATCGGTTTACACAGGTATTTTTATACCCCAAGCAGACTTCACCTAATTTTTCTAAGGCAGATAGCAAATGTTGGAAGTGTAATGAGAAAGAAAGAGGTAATATATGTTTTGGGAGTGTTATGAGTCAGTAGATTTTAAAAATATCCCTACAGAATACTATTTCAGAAATATTAGGTGAGCAAATGGCTGTAATCAAGGAAATTATTCTTTTGAGCTGGGTCAAGGGATCTGAATTGCCTTGACATAGTAAGGGCTTATTAAGTTTGACTTTTGGCTGCCAAAAAAGCAATTACTAGAAAATGGAAATCAAAATCTAAACCAAATGTATTTGAAGTATTGAATATTATAAAAGAGAGAAAATAACTGGAAGAAGGGTCTTTAGAAAACAGAATGATCAAATTATGTAGAAACAAATGAAAATTGTGGAAACTATAGATGCAGAATGATGTTCATTAGGAGGAGGAGTGAGGCTTAAGGGAAGGCAGGAATCCAACAATTTATGTAATGTTGGACTGATGATAGTTACAAGGAAAGAAAAGATATGTGATGTATAATGTATATAAATGGAAAAACTGTTAATATGGTTTGTTTTCTTTTCCTTTAATGTATGATTGCCTATGTCTTAAGTGATAATTTAATAAAGGTGTTTAAGAAAAAAAAACAAATGGGGGGGAACACACACTTATCTCCTTTTCTGAAGTCATGAGAATCTGGGAATTGACTAATTCTAGCGACCACTTTCTGGTTGGATATCACATCAGTGGGGAGTCCCAAGTTACTGTCAGACAAAACTCAGCAGATGGGTGCTTCTGTTCTATGACTGGTCCTTTAGTATCTCAGAGGTGCAGAGAATTTTCCAACATTTGGAAAAGTCATGCTGCAGTCTATCTGCCTCCATGAAAACAGAAAGTGCAGCATATTTTCTCCCTTACTCAGTATCAGAAACCTCCCCAATAGATGCCTACACTAATGGGTGGCCACCTAGACTCCCTGTCTGCTTTTTTTTCCTCCTGATTCCATAAGTAAAGTGAGAGCCTTTTATGATTAGCACTCATAAGTGTTGACAAAAGATCATTAGTGCTAATAACCAGCCATTTTCAGAAAGAATGAAATCACTAAAACACACACACACACACACACACATATATATTATATGTGTGTGTGTGTGTGTGTGTGTATATATATATATATATATATATATATATATATATATATATATATATATATATATATATATATAAAATATTATATATATATATATATATATATATTTATTTATTTATTATTTATTTGCATTTGTTAACCGGGTTGGTCCAGCTGGGTAAGAATTACCCTTTTTCAGTGGAGACCCGAGGGGGAAAGCCCCAAACAGACATACAAATACATACGAATAGAGACAAATTTACAATATTACAGAGGAAAACAATATTATGGGTACAATGGATAAGAAAAATAAACAATGAAAGTTTGAGAATATGAGTAAGGTAGGCCAGAGGCATGCATGCAAAAGATTTATGAAAAGGTGTTCTGAGCAAGATCTCTGAATTAAGTTAAAGTAGGCAAAGAAATGATGATTTAGGTGTGGAGTTAGTAGTGTGGGAGTTTTAGGTAGGAGCATGTGATATGTGTATATAGATATAAACAGATACATATAGATAGACAGATTGCAGGTGGTGAGTGAGTCAGAGCCAGGCCTCTACTCCTTAAATTTAACTGCCTGGCTTTTCCACTTCTGGTAGTAACCAATAATCCTTTTTTTCCTAAGTGAATGGTTAAGATTTTGCCATTGTCTCAAAGCCTCAGTACAGGAAAAAACATACTGAGATAAATGGACGTTTCTCTCTGTTAGTGCCACTGTCAAAGGAATGGACCCTTTATTAGCTCCTATTCATTTAGTTCTTGATAACATGGCACATAGTTTTTGAGATGGACTTTTTTTTCAAGTAAA
This sequence comes from Protopterus annectens, assembly GCF_019279795.1. Classification (NCBI taxonomy): domain Eukaryota; kingdom Metazoa; phylum Chordata; order Ceratodontiformes; family Protopteridae; genus Protopterus; species Protopterus annectens. The sequence continues at coordinate 186,577,055 of NC_056740.1, forward strand.
GTCCATTCAGTGATATCCACCTTTCATTAGGCTGCCCTTCTAATGTTTTGGCCTCATTAAAGGTGTGTAAATCCTTTCCTAAGGACACTTTTTTGCTGAGGCCACCACAGGGAGATCCAGTTCTACACTGGGACTTGTACTATGTGTTGCAGAAACTGACTGTTACTCCCTTTGAACCTGCAGCTTTCCAGACTTAAAGTACCTTTCTTGGAAGACTGTTCCTAGTAGCAGTTATGTCAGCCAGGAGGAATCGAGAAATGTGGTCTTTGTCTGTCAAATCCCCAATTTATTTTTTCATAAGGTCAGAGTATCAATGTGTAGTAACCCCTCCTTTACATAGGTTCATAGGAAGGTACTAGGCTATCGGCCCAAGGGCCTATGTAAGCCTAGCCATCAAGGTTCCCTGGCTTACGCCACCGAAGAAAGTTATTTTCCTGTGCCACTGTCGAGCAGAGACACAGAAGTGATCCCTGGGGTGTATTTTCTATTTTCCATCCACTCATCAAGATTTTTCTTGAAGACTGCCAATGAAGAACTTTGCTTGACATAGATGGGTAGCCTGTTCCAGAGTATGGGAAGTCTCTGGGACAGGAATCTATCCCTCCAGCATGTCCTGTTTATTGTGGTGACAAGGTTTAGGTCCCTAGAGCATGTAGCTTGGAAGGATTGGGATTTCTTTAGGTGTAGCATGTCCAACAGCTCTGGGTTTGACATAGCTTTATATGTTAGGCAGAGATCACCTCGGAGTAGGCGATATGATACGGAGTAAAGCTGGAGTTTTTTGAGGTGGTCGGTGTAGGGCATTTGTTTGAGGCCAGTAATCCTCTTTGTGAGGTACTTCTGTGGCCTTTCCAGCTGCTGCAGATACCTTGTGAGGTACATTCCAAAAGGGGCGTTGTACTCTATAATGGGTCTAATGAGTGTCGAGTAGAGGGGAACAATGACCTCTTTTTTTCATGGATGAGAACCCTTTTATGATGAGGTGTGCCACGTAGAAGAACTTCCTGACTACTGTGGCGATGTGACTACCAAAAGAGAGACTACTGTCCACCTGGGTCCCAAGGTCTCTTATCACATATTCGGTGTTAAGTAGATTGCTGCCTATGTGATAGTTCATTGGTACAGAGTTTTTACCAAAGGGGATGACTCTGCACTTTTTGGCATTGAGCTTGAGGCCATGGCTCAGACACAGGCATCTGTCTCAGTAAGGCCCTTCTGTAGGATGTCCACATCATTTGGGGACTTGAATATGGCTCCTAGTTTGCAGTTATCTGCGAGCTTCGTTAACCAGAGGCCTTCTGTGTTAGCCTGTACTTCAGAGAAGTAGATACCAAACAGGAGAGGTCCCTGGACGGAACCCTGTGGTACTCCACTTGTCACTCCTTTGAGGTCAGATTTGGAGTCTGCAACTTTTACAGTGTGGGTTCTGTCAGTGAGCCAGTTGGCAATCCATCTTGTGATGTAGGGATTTATACCTAGTTTAGTGAGTTTAGCTGTAATTCCAGAATGGGGGATGGTGTTAAAAGCCTTGGCAAGGTCAAGATAGGCTGTGTGAACCACCTTACCCTCATCTACGGCTTTTGTGACTGCCTCAAAGAAGTCGATCAGGTTCAGGAGGCATGATCTGCCTTTCACAAACCTGAACTGGGTGGGATCCAGAGTTTGGAGGTTACCAATGTCTTTGTTTATGAGTTCCATGATGATACGTTCCATGGCCTTGCAGACCAGGCTCGTCAGGCTAATAGGTCGATAGTTCCCGGGATCAGTGGTGGCTCCCCCTTTGTGGAGTGGGATAACTGTTGCTGTGTGCCATTCAGTGGGCACAAAGCCTGATGCGAGGCTATTATTGAACATGGTGCTTAAGTGTGGAGCCAGTTCGTTCTGAAGTTCGTGTAAAACGCAGCCTGGGATGTTGTCCGGGCCCATGGATGCTGTGTTTTTTGCTTTAAAGAGTGCAGCTTTTACCTGCATAGTTGTGATTACAGGGACTCTGCATTCTTCCTGTATAGATATGGGCCCTTTAGGGGGTAAGAGGGGGGTAAAGTTAGCACTGAACCTATCTGCCAGGATGTTGGCAATATCAGTTGGGTTTGTAATTTTCTTGCCTTTGTGCTGTAACTCAGAGCAGATCTGGGTGTTGCCATCGAGATTCTTGACATAGCTATAGAATGCTTTGTGGTTGTCCTTGGAATTAGTGGCAATTTTGTTTTCGTAGCTAGCTTTGGAGGATCTTATAAAGGATCTCAGCTTCCTACTGAGGCTGACCAGGGAGCTCCTCCACTCATGGGGATTTTACTCTCTTTTTGCAACAGTTTCTTCCTTCTGTTGTACATTTTGTTTATGGCAGGGGACCACCAGATTGGCTTCCTTTTTTTGGAGGATAGCATCTTGGTTCTGTTTGGGATAGCATGATCCATGCACTCGTGTAAGTGCTTATAGAGTGCATTTGTGTAGGATTCAGCAGTTGTAACTGTATTGTCCATCTGCATGGGTGTCATGGAGTTCACCACTTCTGTCTTAAGAAGCATGAAGTTGGCTTTGGAGAAATTTTTTACTGTGGTTTCCTTAATGGGGGGTGGGGGTGGGATATGGATATCAAGGGTGATTAGCTTATGGTCGGATTGGACCAACGAGGAGTTGACTTCAGGTGTGGAACACCAGTCACTCATGTTGGTAATGACTAGGTCTAGGATATTGTTGCCCCTGGTGGAGGTGTGGATAAGTTGATCCAGGGCATTGGAGTTTATGAATTCCAGAAAGCGTTGAGCTAAGGAGTTGGTACACGAGTAATTTTCCAAGTTAATGGTGGGGTAGTTGAAGTTGCCCATTATTAGGGTGTTTGTTTGAACCCTAATATTTTCCAGTACATCAAGAAAAGAGGAGTGGGAATCCTGGGGCATGGTGGGGGATCTGTAGCAAGCTACAATTTGGATTGGAGTTTTGTCCAGAGGTAGTTGCACTTGGATAACCTCAGATGCATTATGCTGAGCAAGTAGCCTGGAGGTGTGGATATCCTTAATGAATATGGACACACCACCGCCTTTGGTGTTTCGGTCCGGGTTACATGACCGAAAAGTGTGATATGAGTTATAGCCTGGTAGTGCAGGGGTGCTGTCTGGAGCCTTGAACCAGGTCTCAGTCACTGCACAGATATTGATGTTCTCCATTTTAAGGAGTGCCACGAGTGAGTGCATTTTGAGATTTAGACTTCTAGCATTGAGTAGCATTACCCCCAGTTTTTGCTTGCCTGTTCCTGTTACGGTGGTGAATTTTTTATTTGAACCTTGCCTAAAAAAGGCACTATAGGGGCAGCAAGAGCTTTAGCCAGTATCCAGAGTCCCAGGGGTGACAGGTGCAGGCCATCTGTGGCAAAGCATCATGGTCTGTCGACCATGTCATCCCAAGCAGATAGATACTGGATCCCCTTAGAATGACACCAGAAGCTTAGCCAATTGTTGAAGTCAATCATTTTGTCCTTGTACTGCGGTATCATTCTGGGTGATGGCTGAATGCTACTCAGGGCTAGGGTCATTCCTGCCTGGGCTACAAGATCAGAGAGCTCTTCCATGTCTCTTTTCATGTAGTCCAGAGAGGTACGTCTCAGGTCATTCACACCAACATGGACAATGGCAGAGTCATATTTGTACTTGTTGTGGAGTGACCTGAGTGCGTGGGTTATGTGGCGGATCCTGGCACCCGATAGGTGGTTGACAGTAACCTTCTCCTTATTTAGCCTGGTGAGTGGGACATAAGTGTGCCTGACTATAGAGTCACCTATGACTAGTGTGTTGGGTACGTTGTTTTGCCTTATTGGCTGGGGTTGAGTGGCACACTGAGTCTGTGGGCTGTGTCATTTGGGTTGTGTTGGGGGATGGAGGTTGCTTGCGTTTCTGCTTTGGAGGTCTTTGTTGCTTAGACAGATTATTATTGAGAGCCTCCGCAAATGTTTTTGTGTTACTATGTGTGGATTTTGGTGGTGTAGATTTAATGAGACTATGTGATGAGTGTGGTGTGGTTCAAATGTTTACCTTCTCCTCATGACTGTCAAGTTCAGTCTTGGTTGGAGAGAGCTTTACCTACAGTTTGGCTAGATAAGTGCATCTCTCACAGATTGTAGTGTTGGGTGGTAGGAGGAGAAGAGGGTTGCCTGTGTACATGAGGCAATTTCTACATTGCCTCAAGATGCCCAGATTCATCAGATAGACAGGAGAGAACACTGGGAGCTGACCCTTGGACATGCCTGAATAAAAAACTATTTTCCTCTAGATAAGTGAGGAAAGTGAGTACAAGAGCTGTTTTTCTCTAAGCAAGTAAGAAAATTAAGTACAAAAACTGTTTCCTCTAGGTAATGAGGAAGATTGAGTGCTATAGTAATTAGTAGCTTATTTAGTGCTTACAAGTTCTGAACAAGTGCTGAGCATGAATAAGCAAAGTTAAGTGCTAAAACTAAGAATCTGTATCTGCACTAGATGAGTTACAGGACAGAAACAAGTGCAAATGCAGGCTTTCAACTCAGAAAGTTGAGAGAGATGGAAGAGATTGCCCAAACGGCCAATAACTACAATTTCTGGGCCAGAACCACTCCTTATGTGGTAGACAGGTTACTTAGTGCTTACTACTCCCACTGATAAGCTAGAAGGCTTCCATCCAACACAGAAAGGCTTGGGGGGGCTCAGAAGCTTACATACAGTCCTGGATACAGCAAATCTGTATCTGGAACACTAGTTACAGGAAAGGCAGGAAACAGGCTTAAATTTTTTTTTTTACAGAAAAGTAGCAAAAACAGTAGTACAAACAATTCACATGCAGTGCAAGCTAGCACACTTGAGTATGTAGCAATATTAGACCAAACACAGTTTAAAAAATGCAATTAAATTAAAAGGGACTAAAAGCAAATGCAGAAAGAGTTTATTAGGTAGAATGTGGTAAAGAGATGGGACTGGGGGAGTGTCCCAGATCAAATCTACAGTGGGGTGGGCAACTGCAAAAGCCACCAAATTTAAACTGCAAACCAAAAATAGGGAGGGTGGGTGCGACAAAACAGTTTCAACAGAGATCTAAGCAACAACTAACAGTTGTTGTTGTGTCTTTCGGCTTTTCTCGGTTAGGGGTCGCCACAGCGGAACTCCGGTCCGCTAATGATTGGCAGTAGATTTTTACGTGCCGAGTTGTGCCAGCTCTGATGCACAACCTTCAACGAAGGTATGCCCATTCATACATGTCTCCACACAGAAAATGCTCTAGCTGAGAATCGAACAGGACGTCTTACTGTGAGGCGACAACGTTACCGCAGCACCACCTCTAAAACCAAAAAAAATATACTCAGCTCTGTATATTTGCAGATCAGTCTTTCAGAACAGTGAGACAACAGTTTCAACAGTGATCAAAGCAACAATTAACAAACTCTATAATCAAAAACAATATACTCAACTTTGTATATTTGCAGATAATCTGGAAGGCAGTCTCTCAGAACACAGGTTCCAGCAATTAAATGCAGGCTGTTACTAACAGGTCAATTAAGTGATCCTTGAGTTAGATAACACTAATTAATACATTCATCTTCCAGTCTTTTCCCTATAATACTCTAATTCTTTTGAGTACATTCTACATTACATGGATGGATACTGACAACAGAGATTTAATTTGAAAGAATTAGGGTTATGCATAAGAACAATCCATTTTTTATTTCCTTTTCCAACAAGTATCAGTCCAGAAAGTTTAAAAAAGATGCTTGCTTGATGGTTTTTGAAAGCATTAAGTATGTAGAACTCCTTACAAACAAGCAGTGGTAACAGATGCCTTCTCAGTAAGTTGGAAAGGAAAGATTCTGTATGCCTTTCCACCTTTTCCTCTGATTCCCAAGGTGCTGCAAAAGTTAAGGAGGGGCAATCTGAGGATAGTGCTTCTGACTCCATTTTGGATGAGATGACATTAGTTCTCTCTCTTCTGTCTGGAATTGGCCAAGGGTTGTTACCAGGCTCTTCCTATATCCGAATCTAAATAATCTGAAGCTTATAGTATGGATGATAAAATTTTAATTCCTTTCAAACACCAGTTCTCACTCAGGGCATGCTGCAAATTTTTCGCAAGGCTAGAAAACCTAACAGCAGAAGATCATGTATAGCAAAGAGAACAGGTTTTCTGTCTGGTGTCAAAATATTGGACAGGACTCCAGTGCAGTAAAGGCATCCCTGATCATTCAATACCTCTGTGAGTTGCTTAGTTTGGCTTTGGATCCTCTTTTATCTAACTTTAATCAGGTCAAACTCTTTCTCAAGGGAGTTCTCCACATTAAACCTCCAAGAAGAAGAGTGGCTTCTCCTTGAGATTTTTAGAGAATGCTAAATATTCCACCTTTTGAGGCATAATAATTTGTCTTTGACATTTTTGACCTGGAAAACAGCCTTGCTGGTAGCCTTAACATCATCTAAAAGAGTTTCTGAGTTACAGGGACAGCTGTGTTTTCTCCTCTTTTTTTCATAAGGATAGATTAAGTTTTTGAGCCTTACCTTCTTTCATGTCTAAAGTGGTTTCTCTAGCTACTCTTTATTTATTTTATTTATGTACTTGCTTTTTGCTTATCCGGAATGTCAGACTGGACAGCAGTCCTTTTTCAGTGGAGACCTGGAGCGAAAAGCTCCTTAGAAGTTAACAAAATAAAATGAACAGCAAAACATTACAGATTCAAAATACAAGTAGAATAGAACATACAAACATAACAGTATTACAGCATAGTAGATATATTGCATATCAAATTAGGATACTGTTTGTAAATAAAGGAGCACTCAGTTTAGATTTCAGCAAAGTAAGCAGAATGGAATCACTCTTCAGCTACATGAGTTATTTCCAAGTCCTCAGTGCAAAGGAGAAATAATTTTTTATTTATTAAATATTCATAAACAACTTAGGTTTTATTTACAAAACACAGAAGACCTGAGAAACATTTGACCAGTCGTTTGAGTCTTTTGCAGTAAGCAATTGGACCTTCCAGTTTCTAAGCAAACTATTTCCGTATGGATCTGTAATGCATCTTTCATCTGTTATGCAAATCATGCCAAACAGCTTCCAGGCATAGTAAATGCCCATGTTATCAGATCAGTGGTTATTTCAGGGGCTTTGACACAAGGGGTGGACTCTAAGACTGCTCTTGAAGCAGCCACTTGGTCTTCTATCCACACATTCACTGAACATTACACGCCAGATTCCACAAGGTTTACTGTCATTGTAAATTACTTACAATAGCATAAGCCTGTCCTGATACCAAAAGACTTTGATGTTTGTCATGTTGATCAATACTGCAGTAGCCTTAGCTGTATGGGTTATATCCTGCCAGCTTCCAAAGTTTCAGGGCACCGTCCACATGCCCAAACTGCCAGGCAGCTTGAGCTGAGCTGAATAAAAGACAAGTTTGGGCTCAAATTCCTTCAGAGCTTTAATGCCACCAAACAGTACGCTACTCTGCGGGTTTTGAGGATTGTCTTGTGCTTTCCTTTGCTGGGCAGATAAGTTCCATTTGGAGGAAAAACTTCTATTTTCTTAATTTTGTTGATGTTTTATTACTTTCCTCTAAAGGAAAGTTATTTAAATATAGGAGTGTTGTGTTTTAATGGACTGTCTCGAGACTGTAACATATTTCTAAACAGAGTGCTTATTTTTTCTGTCAGTTTAAAAGTGGTGTAAAGTAACTGAAAACATTTTTTCTGTTGGGAAATGATGTTTATTTTACTTGTGTGAGGCTGTTATAGTGTTTTAAAGTGCTTTTTAGTGTGTTTTTCTGACAGAAAGGTAACTTTTGTGGACTGGTAATGCTTTTCCGTAATTGATACTTGTCTTCCCCTGGAAAGAGGCTCCATTTTTGACTTGACCATGGAACAGACTACTAGTCCTAATGTCATCCTTTTTCCAGCTACAAAAAGAAAAAAATTAAGCAAACAGCCTTTGCCACCACAGCAGGCTAGCAGTTTGCCTCAGCCACAGGTGGGTGTCTCTGCAGTGGCCATTTGTTGTACCTCAGACCACTCATCTTTTACCCTGAATCCCACTGGTGTAGCACCTGCAGCCACTATGGACCGGGGGTTAGCTATGTCCTCTGTGTACTTTGGGATCCCCTCAGTGGACAAGGGAGAGACACTCTTGTTGGTCCTGGGAGAGGGAACAGTGAAGGTTTCCCTGTTGTGTATAATGTCCTAGCCATCCCTAAGGAAGCTGCTGCTGCCATTAGTAAAATGGCTGGACCCATTTTTCTTGTGAAAAATAAACAGAAAAACAAGCATATATCTACTCCTCAATACTCTTTGGATAGAAGTAGTTTACTGGGTCTGGCTCAGTTTAATTCAAGCTGTTGATCCTTCTTATTAGTTTACTGGATCTGGGTCTGAGTTTGATTCAGGCTATTTTTCCTTCTTCTAAAGTAGTTTCTTATAAAAGAAAGAGGGACTCCTTTTTTTCTATAGAGATTCAGTATTCTGAATCTGAACATGAAGATGCAGAGATGGCTACAGGGTTTTATCCAGTGGCAGCTGATGACTTAAAATTAAAAGGGGGCTGCAGGAGACAGCTTAATGGGGTCGGGCAACTAGAAAGGGGGGAGCTATGTTACAGTGGGATCAACACTGACCATGCTTACCATTTTACATAAAATAAGTGCCCAGTCGCTATTGCACATGCTGAATAATCTACCAACCGATACTAGACTAAAGTACATTTTAGAGCTAATGAGGTGTTTAGGTTCTGCTATAACACAAAAAAACCTAAACACATCTAAACAGTAAAAAAGTGGTTGGTCTTGACTGCATGAAACAATTATGACTACACATGATGTATTAAACATACATTGTACCATATGAAGTAATCTGCATTTTATACAATGCCAAATGAAAAGTAAGGACATTTGTATGTCTCACTGTAGTAGCTTAATTTATTATTCACAATTCAAAGTCATTCCAGTGCCTAATGTGTCAGTGATTCTGAGACAGTGAGATGATCTCAAAGCTAGTACAATTTGCTTTTACAGTTCCAAAGCTGGAAGGCAAAGCACATTGCTATATGTATGTATACTGTAGTTTGGTTTGAAAACTTATCTGTGCAGTATGCTGCAAACAGTACTTACTCTGTTTCTTCACTCGAAGAGAAGCTGTGATGTTGTCTGAAACACAGCAGGTCATACTGGATTTGATTTTTTTCTTTCCTTTTTCTGGACACACAAAAGGGACCATTTCAAGTTTCCCAAGCAAATGCAATATTCGCTGTATTCTGAAAAGCACATTGCTAAAGCATGTGTAGGCTGTTTTGAAGACTTACGTAAGTAGTATGCTGAAAACAGTACTTCTTACTCTGTTTCTGCACTCAAAGAGAAGCTATGGTCTGGTCTAGAGCACATCAGGTCATACTGGATTTGATTTTTCTTTCCCTTTTCTGGATACACAGAAGGGACCATTTCAAGTTTCCCAAGAAAATATAATATTCATGTGACCCTGGTACCATATAAGTGCTTATAGTATAGTGCCAAATAAGTGCCTCTATTATGTTTATCTGAGTATTTCCCAGGTTTCTTACTTGTATACAAAGTCCATTTGTCTCTCTCTATTTTGTGCAAACAAATCAATAACTCTATGGTTGAAGTTTATTATACTCCACATTAACTCTTTTCCTCTGAAATGATAGCCAATGCATTCATTCTTTCCTGCCCCATAGTACTACGAAGAAACATTTTAATTCTTTTCAGTGTTGAGAAACACCTTTCTTCTTCAGCAGTTGATATTAGTGCAGTGGCTGTAATCAACAACACATTGAAAATCTCTGAAAACACATTGGTTAATGAGTTGCACACCAATAATTTTTACATCTGGACTGCACGGCCACTTGCCGCAAAGTATTCACAGCGATACGATACACCATTCTAAGTTCCGTTCTAAGTTGTCTCCTCAACAAGAATGGATAGTTTTCTATTGTTGCTGTGAAGAAATTTTCTGGAAACTCTTTTATGTATACTGAAAAGTTTCCAGGGAGTAGCAGCTGAGAAGCCTGAAGATGGCCAGCTCAAATCTGTTACCTGGAACTTTATGACATTGCACACTTCCTTTGCAGCAATAGACAATGTCTGATGCAGTGGCTGGGATCTTGATAGTCCTCATCTAGATCTTGCCAGGATGTTCTCTGTCTGTAGCTACTGTTCTGCAGTGCTGTCAATATCTGATCTGACAGTGTCAATTGCATTCAAAAATATGTGTACATCCTTTTCAACTCTGGTTGCATCTGTGGCATGACACTGAAGTTCCCTGTACAGAATGTAAACGTGGCATTATACGATGGAAGACAGTCAGCCAGAACTTAAATTCATCATCTTCAAGTGTTTGCTTTAGCCCATTTGCTTCATGTACAGTTGCTGCAGCAGATGTAGGACACTTGTCCATATAATAAAAGCACTTTGACAGCAAGTCCAAGTTTTCATACACTGCATTTATAGTACGGGTATGAAAATTCATAGGTTCATAGGTAGGTACTGGGATATCTGCCTGAAGGCATATATTAGCCCAGCCACGTTGTGCGGTATTCACCACCCCTTTGGTTAGTTCCCTAGGCCCTTGATCTAGCAGCTAGTACCCTTGGCCCCTATCTAGTAGAGCTGTTGGTATGATCCCTGGTGTGTACTTTCTGTTACCCATCCACTCGTCAAGGTTCCTCTTGAAGAGAGATAGTGAGGGGCTCTGTCTTATGTAGATCGGGACCTTGTTCCATAGCAAGGGAAGTCTTTGCGAAGGGAATCTATCCCTCCAGCATGTTCTATTCATTGTTGTGCTGAGGTTTATATCCCTAGAGCGTGTAGCTCGAGTAGATTTGGTTTTGCTAAGATGGAGCATGTTCAACAGTTCTGGGTTGGACATGGCTCTGTATGTTGGACAGAGATCGCCTCTGAGAAGGCGGTATGCAACAGAGAAAAGCCTTACTTTTTTCAATTGTGCTGCATAGGGCAACTGTTCGAAGCCAGTAATCCTCTTAGTGAGGTAACTCTGTGGTCTCTCAAGCTGCTGGAGATGCCTAGCTAGGTACATTCCAATTGTTGCATTGTACTCAATAATGGGTCTGATGAGGGAAGAGTAGAGGGGCACCACTACATCCTTAGATCTTGATGCGAACCCTTTTGTGATCAGATGGGTCACATAGAAGGATTTTTTAACCACCTTGGCAACATGGGTATCAAAGGAAAGCTGACTATCTACTTGGGTCCCTAGATCCCTTATTATTTCTTCAGTTTCAGGGGGCTACCTCCTATGTGGTAGTTCGCGGGTACTCTGTTTTTTCCAAAGGGGATTACTACGCATTTTTTAGCATTTAGCTTGAGACCATGGCTTTGACACCATGCATCAGTCTCATTAAGGCCCTTCTGGAGGATATCCATGTCGGCCGGAGACTCTGTTATAGCACCCAGTTTGCAGTCATCCGCAAACTTGGTGAACCACAGCCCTTCAATGCTTGCCTGTACTTCTGAGAAGTATATGCCAAACAGGAGGGGCCCCAGGACAGAGCCCTGAGGCACACCGCTCATTACTGGTCTGGATTCGGACATAGATCCCGCTACTCTTACTTTGTGGGATCTGTCTGAGAGCCAGTTTGCGATCCATCTTGTGACGTAAGGGTTTATGCCCAGGTTGGTGAGTTTATCAATAATACCTGAATGGGGAATGGTGTCAAATGCTTTAGCAAGGTCAAGGTAAGCCATGTGTACCTCCTTTCCCTTATCTATAGCCTGAGTAACTGTCTCAAAGAAGTCCACCAGGTTCAGGAGGCATGATCTGCCCTTGACGAAGCCGAACTGTGTGGGGTCAAGTGTTTGGAGGTTCCCAATCTCTCCATTTATGAGTTCCATAATGATTCGCTCTATTGCCTTACAGATCAGACTGGTCAGGCTTATTGTTCAGTAGTTCCCAGGGTCTGTTGTGGGCACACCCTTGTGCAGCGGAACCACCGTTGCTGTGCGCCATTCTATGGGCACATATCCTGTCGAGAGGCTGGGACTGAACAGGGTATTCAGATGCAGGGTTAATTCATTTTGGAGCTCACGTATGGCACAGCCCGGGACACCATCTGGTCCCATGGAGGCAGTGTTTTTAGCTTTAGATAGAGCCTTATTAATCAACGTATCAGTAATAATTGGAGTTACACAATCCCCTGGAATAGTAATAGGCCCTGTAGATGGTGAGGGGGGGGGGAGAAATTTGCACTGAACCTGTCAGCCAAGATGTTGGCAATGTCAGTGGGGTCAGTGTATTTTGTTCCATTTTGTACTATCAGAACAGACCTGAGTGTTGCCATTTAGGTTTTTGACGTAACCATAGAAGGCCTCATGGTTATCCTTGGCATCCTTGGCAACTTTCTTTTCGAAATTGGCTTTAGTTGACTTGATGAGGGCCCTCAATTTCTTACCAATGCTGATCAGGGATGATTTTTCTACTTGAGATTTGGCCTTTTTTTGTAGAAGTCTCCTCCTTTTGTTGTATAGTTTTCTTATGGCCGGGGTCCACCAGACTGGTTTCTTCTTGCTTGAGGAAGGAGTCTTGGTTTTATTTGGGATAGTATGGTCCATGCAATCCTGAAGATGTATATAAAGTGCCTTGGTGTAAGATTCTGCATCCTGGATATTGTTATCCTTCTGCAAGGGAATAGTGAAGCTTTCCACTTCTGACGCAAGTAGTTTGAAGTTTGCTTTGGAAAGGTTTTTTTCAATGGTTTCTTTGACTGGGGGAGGTGGAGGGGTGAGGATGTCCAGGGTTATCAGTTTGTGGTCTGATCTGACCAGAGTGTTAACGGGTGTGGTACAATGGGCACCCATATTTGTGATGACTAAATCCAATATGTTGTCCCCTCTAGTGGGAGAACATACTAGTTGTTCAAGGGCATTTGAATTTATAAATTCTATGAACTGCTGGGCATAGGAGTTAGAACTTTGGTAGTTCGCCCAGTATATACCAGGGTAGTTGAAATCACCCAAAATTATGGTGCTGGGTAGGACCTTTATATTTTCCAATGCCTCAAGGAATGCTGAGTGAACATCTTGGGACATGGTGGGCGATCTATAACAGGCTACGACTTGAAATGTGGTTTTGCCTGCTGATAGTTGCATATGGATGATCTCTGGGGCATCATGCTGCGCCACTAACCTGGAGATGTGGGTAATCCTTGATGAATATCGATACACCTCCACCCTTTGTACTGCGATCTGGTAACTGAGGCCGGAAGGTATGATATGAATTGTAACCTGGTAGTGCTGGGGTGCTCTCTGAAGCCTTGAACCAGGTTTTCATCACTGCACAAACATCGATTTTCTCCATACTGAGGAGTGCCTCGAGTGCGTGCATTTTGAGGTTGAGACTTCTGACGTTAAGTAGCATTACCCTTAATTTTTGGTTACCTGTGCTGGTTACGGTGGTTGGTTTGTCCTTTGAGCCTTGCCTAAAAAAGGCACTATGGGGACGGCAAGAGCCTTGGCCAGTATTTGAAAGCCTAGGGGTGACAGGTGCAAACCATCTCTGGCGAAACAGCGAGGCTTGTCTATCATGTCTTCCCAGGCAGACAGACACTGGATCCCCTTAGAATGACACCAGAAGCTTAGCCAGTTGTTGAAATTGATAATTTTGTCTTTGTATTGTGGTATCATTCTAGGTGAAGGTAGTATGATACTCAAGGTCAGGGTCATACCAGCTTGGGCTACATGATCAGAGAGCTCCTCAATGTCTCTTTTCATGTAGTCCAGGGAGGTATGTTTTAGATAATTCACACCAACATGTACAATGACAGTGTCATACTTGTATTTGTTCTAGAGTGACCTAATTACCTGTGTTATGTGGCGGATCCTAGCACCCGACAGGCAGCTGACAGTAACCTTCTCCTTGTTCAGCCTGGTGAGTGGAACATCTGTGTGCCTTACTATAGAGTCTCCTATTACTAGCGTGTTGGGTATGGTGTTTTGCCTTAGGGGCTGTCGTGAGGCACACTGCTGAGGTGAATTATGTGTTTTCTGGCTTGTGTTTGGAGGTGCAGGTTGCTTGCTTGTCTGCTTTGGAGGGCCCTGTTTCTTTTTCAGGTTGGTACCTAGTGCCTGCGAATATGTTTTTGTGTATTTATGTGTATGTTTTGCCGGTGCTTGTTTTGTAGATCCATGTGTGACTAGTGGTGTGATGCTAGTGTGTCTCTTCTCCTCTTGACTGTCTGTTACAGTCATGGGTTGAGAGCGCTTAGCCTCCAGTCTGGCTGTATATTTGCATCTCTCACAAGTATTTGTGTCTAGAGGTAAGAGGAGAGGGTTGTCTGTATACATGAGGCAGTTGTAACATTGCCTCAGGATGCCCAATTCCACCATATGAACTGGAGAGTACACCTGAAGCTGACCTCTGGACATGCTTGGAAAAGTAAATTTCACTTGTCTTGTGGACAATCGAGGGCCTTATGCTGTATTATAATAGTGCTGTCTAGGAGATTTGGAAAATAATAGTGCTGTCTAAGAGATTTGGACAAGTGCTGATTTGGGTTATGCAAGTGCTGCAATAAGAGCAGTTGATCTGAAGCACTTGAGTTGAGGCTTGTCTAGTTCTAAGGGAAAATTTGCAGCGCAGACTTTGTGGAGCCAGGAATAGTATACCCCAGCTAACCGGCGCTGCCCGACGCTGCTCTTTGCGCAAGACCGTGCAAAAAGAGAGTTGCAGGGTTTTAAGGGAGAGAGATCAAGGAGTATGGAACTGACCCAAAATGGCCAATAAAACTACAGTTTCTAGGCAGTAACCTCTCCTACAGGGACAGGCAGGCTGCTCAGTGTTAACCACTGCCACTGGTGAACACAGAGACTTCCTTTTAGCCCAAGTAAGCACTGGCCTCCAAGAAACTTACAAAGAGTTCAGAACAGCAACTCTGTAACTGAACTTTTTTTTTAAATTATAGAAAGTGGGAAAATAGCAATTTTTTTTTGTTTATTTTTGTTTTTGTTTAAGGATAGCAGAGACACACAAGTAGCAAACTAGTCAGAACAGTGCAATAAATAACCCCAACACGTGTGTGCTAGGTCAGAGGCAGGTAAAATGCAATTTTAAGAAAAAACGATTTTAAATTAAGCGCAAGACAAAAAAATGCAATAAACGGGCTCTAGGTATGTTCTAAATACTGTTTCTAACACAGATATCAACTTTTGCAAGCAAGAAAATGCCGAAAAGTAGGCGGTAATGCAATTTTTCTAAGAAATAAATCAGAACAAAATACTTAAAATCTCAAAAGTGGCTCCTTTCTTCTCTCAGCGTTTTCTCCTCTTGGTAGGTGCTTCAGCAACAACTATCAAGCCTGGAAAAATGGCAAAACCACGCGGCTGCACGGTTTGAAGAGAGAGAGATCAAGGAGTTTGGAATTTACCCAAAATGGCCAATAAAACTACAGATGTTAAGTTGTCTATCTCGCCTTCGTTTCTTGCTTGTTGGGATCGGAGCCAATCCTCGGCTCCGACTCGGCCATCTTCTATAGCTCGAGAGCTGTTTACTGGCTCAGGGCTACCCCTTATCCCATGATGCCTAGTGCTAGCTACCCAGATCTCGTTTGCCGCTTCAGCTGCGAGGTTCATGGTTACTGGCTCAGGCTTGTATAACTTTATTAATCTGCCTTTTTTTTGTCAGATTAGGGGTTTTTAGGGTAATTGTTATATTATAGCGATAACTAGTAGATTTAGCTAGTGTATTGTAGTTTTTTCCCCCCTTAGAACTCGTTTAAATTAGGGAGTCCCCCCCCCCCGTAGTAGTGATTAGTCTTTTGATTAGGTAGCCGTTGTTTGAGTTAGAGGCTCCCTAGTCTTAAAAAAAAAAAATCTATTTTATATTGCATTTTTTGTGGTAGTGTTCTGTTTTTACTTAGTGTGCTGGCCTGTTGGCCAAAGTAATTTAGAGTTGTGATTTTTTTTTTTTTTTTTGACAGGGTATGTGTAAAGAATCCAAAGTTTCGGGATTCAAGAAGTGTGACTCATGCTGTCAGAAGATGTCTCTGACAGATGGGCACACTTCTTGCGTCTATTGCCTAGGCGTAGTGCACCTGCAGCACTCTTGTTCTATCTGCCATGCATTTAGCCCAAGAGTTCTGCAGGAGCGCAAGAATAAACTTATTTTGAGAGGTCTTCTCAAGCCTCAGGATTCACCGGCCAAGGCTCAGCCAGTGAAATCCCCTAAACAGGCCAAATCGTCAGCTCCCAGCCAGGAGCCGTCATTGGCCCCACCCTTGCCTACTACCTCTTCGGTCCCGGCTGGAACCGAGGAGACTGCTTCCTCATCGGCTCCGCTAGTACCCTCGGAGCCGTCAAGGACCCAAAAAAGGCTGAGGTCCCCTTTGCTAGACTCCATTCATTCGGCTCCTCGGTCCCCCCTTTTGCAGAGTGACCGTA
The DNA here is from genome assembly GCF_019279795.1 of Protopterus annectens. Classification (NCBI taxonomy): domain Eukaryota; kingdom Metazoa; phylum Chordata; order Ceratodontiformes; family Protopteridae; genus Protopterus; species Protopterus annectens. Next base: position 186,593,460 of record NC_056740.1, read on the forward strand.
GTCATAGATCTTCACATTCTTCTGGGTCCTCTAGGCTCTCAGACCATGACGTGGAGTGAGTGGTTAGTAGGTTGTTGAAGTTGCAGGCACTGGCCAAAATGTTGTCCAGCCCTCCTCATCAGGTGTCGGCTCCGTCCATTTCTATCGATGTTCCTCCTCTGACTCCTTTGAGCTCAGAGCCGGAGTTTATTGGGGTTCGAGTCGTGGAACCGTCGGCTCCGATTACGATTTCTCCTTCGGATCTGTCGTCGGCTCCAATCCCATCGATGGTGCCTTCTGACGAGGGATCTGGGTGCCGAGACTCCCTTATCGGCTCCGAGGGGGCGAGTGGCATCGGACCCTTGTCCGACCCCACTCTCCCTCTCGGAGCGTCGGTGCAGGTGAGCTCGGCTCTTACATTGGCCTCGGTGCCGTCTCCCTCGGTGTGGAGGAGGATTCCGGTCTCCGCGGAGCTTTCTCTGCATCGTGGCAGGGATGCCTTCGATGTCATAAGGAGTGTGCTGGCATCCCAGTCAGCTCCACCTTCGACCCCACTGGCTCCGTCCCCCGTAGTGCCTGCGTCAACCTCTGTCCCTCCTCCACACCCCAAGCGTGGGGAACCAGCGCTACAGACCACCCCATTGGGTGTTTCCTCTTCCTCCGAGGCCTTCCCTGATCATTCAGAGGAGCCCCCTCGGAAGAAGAAGTGCAAGAGGAAGTACATTGACTCCCCTGAGTCTGTCACTTCGGATACGGATTTGGATGAATCGTAGGGGTCCCCGAGATCCCCTTCTGAAGATGTTTCTTTTGCGGACATCCTAGAAATGCTTAAACAGTGGGGGAACTGGAATATCCTTGCCCCTACCAAGGATGAATCCGTATTCCTGGATGCGTTCGGTTCCCGACCGTCCACCTCCTGGGTTTCTCCGCCCTTCGATCCACTAATGTCAGTGGTGGCTCGAAGGGCTTAGTCAGCCCCGGATACAGTGGAACCAACCCCGAGGAGGCCAAGCAAATTTATCACTGCTCCCCCAGACAGGCAGTTCCTTGCTAAGGGTGTTCCCATGGATGCCATGGTGGTAGCAGCAGCCACTAAAAAGGAGTTAGCGGAAACTTCTTCCTCTGTCCATCCTCCTAACAAGGAGTCCAGGACCATGGACAGATATGGGAAGCGAATGTTTGCTTCAGCGATCTTCTCCATGAGGTCACTGAACTACTTATGCCATTTCACCAGGCTTCAGAGGGATCTCCTGAAAGAGCTTGGAGATACCCTTCAGGATCCATCAGCTGAAGGGGCTCAGGCTAATGTGGCTTCTCAGCTGGCAACCCTTAACTCAGTAGTCAACTCCTCCATGAGGCTCATTTCCTACGCAGCCGATGGTGCGAGTAGAGCCGCAGGCACAGGTGTGGCACTTCGGAGACATGCATGGATGCGGATGTGTAACTTTGCAGAACCCTTTAGAGCATCATTCACCAACACTCCCTTTGACGGTTCTTTTCTTTTTGGACCACAGGTGAAAGACACTCTCACTAAGTGTGAGCAGGAAGGCAAGACTCTCTTCTGCCATGGGAGTCTGTTTTTCCACTCCTTCCAGATCATACCCCAAGGGTCAGAAGAGTGGGAAAATGTGGTTTCGCAAATCCCAGGGAGCTTCGCCTGACACACGTGGTGATTTTTCCTCCAGAGGCAGAGGAGGAAATAATAATAACAACAGACGCCGTCCTCGTGGCAGAGGGGGTCCGCAGAATCAGGGCAGCAGAGAATCTTTCTCTGACAAGCCCTTCCAACATCCCTGAAGTGTTGCCCGACTGTCTGCCTGTGGAGGCAGTCGGGGGAAGACTTTCAATGTACCCAAAGGCCTGGCTAAACCTAACGCAAGACAAATGGGTACATTCAGTCATATCCGGAGGTTACAGAATCCCATTCTTTCAACCCCCTTTACCATCACGCAAGTCCCCCCCAGATGTTCCACCCAATCTGAGGGACCAAGCAGTTATAGAAGTTTCAAAACTGCTAGAAAAAAGAGTCATCCAGGAAGTCCCGGCAGATCAATACGAATTCAGAACTTACTCAAGGTTCTTTTTGGTACCAAAAAAGACAGGGGACTGGAGACCTATTTTGAATCTCAGCAGACTGAACAAGTCTGTTCAAAGAACAAAGTTTTGGATTGTCACGCTACAGTCCATTCTACCCTTTCTGGGTCAGGACAATTGGATGTGCTCCATAGATCTCCAGGATGCGTACTATCATATCAAGATGGACAGATGCTCCAGGAGGTACCTTTGCTTCCGGCTGGGAGCCAGTCATTACCAGTTCAGAGCTCTGCCCTTTGGTCTCACCACAGCCCCCAGGGTGTTCACCAAATGTATGGCAGTGGTCACGGCTCACCTGAGGCGTCAATGATTCCAGGTGTTTCCATATCTTAACGACTGGCTCCTCACTTCTACTACCAGGCATCAACTTCTTCAAGCCAGGGACTACACAATTTCAATTTGCTCTCAGCTAGGCATTACTATAAATTTCGAAAAATCTGCCTTGTTGCCCTGTCAATCTATTACTTATATAGGAGCAGACTTAGACACAAGGAACATGTACGCAAAGCTACCTTCGGACAGGGTGTCCACAATTCGCCAGCAGGTTCAATTCCTCATGCAGTGTAAAGTCAGGTATGTCCTTCAAACTCTAGGCTGTATGGCAGCGGCAATTACTCTGATACCCCTGGCCCGTTTTCACATGAGAATCCTTCAGTGGCTTCTATTCACACAGTGGTCCTTCCAACAGCTCCCCATGTCTCATATGATCATGATTACAGAAGCACGCAAAAGACACCTTTCCTGGTGGATGGTCTCCCCTCTAGTGACTCAGGGCAGACCATTCATTCAGTCCCCTCCGGTTGCCACAGTGACCACGGATGCCTCACTGATAGGGTGGGGGGGGCATTATCATGGCAGGACAGTCCAAGGCACTTGGCAGCCTCACGAGTACCATCTGCACATAAATGTCTTGAAGATGAGAGCCGTGCTCCTAGCGTTGCAAGCCCTTCAGGACTCTCTCCCTTCTGGGACCATTGCAATTCAAACGGACAACATGTCAGTGGTGTGATACATCAACAAGCAGGGCGGAACCAGGTCCTACCCCCTATGTCGAGAAGCACTCAGACTCTGGCAGTGGGCGATTTCCTCCCAACAATTTCTGATTGCGACGTACATCCCTGGGAAGTCCAACGTCATAGCGGAAAGGCTCAGCTGAGCTATTCTCATGCCTCACGAGTGGTCTCTGAATCAGGTAGTTGCGGATCTGATCTTCCGCAAATGGAGACAGCCTTGCTGCAATCTGTTTGCCACCCCCTTCAGCAGCAAATGCAGCAACTGCTTCTCCCTTTTACCGCTTCCCGGTCACCCTCCCAGAGATGCTCTAGTCCACGATTGGCCTCAGGGACTTCTTTATGCCTTCCCTCTGTTCCCTCTTATACCCAAACTCATGCAGAAAGCTATTCCGTTGGGTTGCAAAATGATCCTCATTGCCCCCTACTGGCCTCGACAGATATGGTTTCCGTTCCTGCACCGTTACCTCATCGAGCAGCCCTGGACTCTGGATCCTATTCAGACCTACTGATTCATCAATCAGGCGAGCTGCATCAATCCCTCCAAACACTCCAGCTCACAGCTTGGTTGATCCAATTCCAACCTTAGCCAGGCTTCCCAGCATTTCCCCAGCCGTGCGTGAGATTATTGTCTCCTCTCACAAATCCGCCACTAGGAAGACTTATGCTAGCAAATGGAAACGTTTCTCTTGTTGGGCAGAGGCTGGGAACATAGATCCCTTTTCAGCCCCAGTGCACGAAATCTTGGAGTTCCTAACAGAGCTTTTCCATTCCGGGTCCGCTTCTGCCACATTCAGGGTTCAACTAGCGGCCATCTCTAACTTTCATGTTGGGTTTTCTAATCTAAACATTATGTCTCATAAGCCGTGTAAAGCCTTTCTCAGAGGGAGTACTCTCCTTAGGCCCCCAGTAAGAGATCCCCCTCCTCCTTGAGACCTTCATTTGGAAATAGCCTCCTTGATTAAGCTCCCTTTTGAACCGGCTGCATCCTGCTCCATTAAGTTCCTATCTTGGAAAACTCTCTTTCTGGTAGGTATTACCTCAGCCAGACGTGTCTCGGAACTTCAGGCACTGAGTGTTCGTCCTCCGTACTTAGTTTTTCATAAGGACAGGGTTGCTCTGAGAACTAATCCCTCCTTCCTTCCGAAAGTCTGCTCGGAGAATAACCTAAACCAATCTATAGACCTCCCTGTGTTTTTCCCTAACCACACCAACAAGGCAGAATACAAACTACACCAATTGGATGCTCATAGACAATTGCATTTTTGCCTGCATAGAACGAAGGATATAAGAAAGTCGGACCAACTTTTCCTTTCCTATGCTAGGGGCAAACAGGGTCTTCCAGTTTCCAAAGTGACTCTGTCCAGGTGGTTGTCTCACATTATTACCTTCATCTATCAACTAAGAAACAAAGAGTTGTCTATCAAACCAAAAGGTCATTCTACTAGGGCTTTGGCCACCTCTGTAGCCTTCCTGGCTAGGTTGCCCATGGACTCTATCTGTGCCGCTGCCACATGGGCAAATCCTCATACTTTTATTTCTCATTACAAGTTAGACATGGTCTCCAGGAGTAGAGCTAACTTTGGTTCCACTGTTCTGAAGATTCTGTTCCAATGAGCCACCCAGGATTGTAGGTGCTAGGGATGCTGTCCCAACAAGCAAGAAATGAAGGCGAGATAAACAACTTAACATAAAGAAGTTATGTACCTACCATAACGTTCCATGTTAGTTGTCTTCATCTCGCCTTCTTTCTTGCATCCCATCCTCCGTCCCCCTGTCCTATTGGATCGAGAGGAGTTTTGGTTTCACTGGCTGAGTTTTCTCTGTTTTTTTCCTCTACTGACTGAGAGAGTATTACAGGTTTGCTCAACCTGTTTGTTTGGACAGGTTGATTCTCTGGCTATGTCTGGGGTTAGCTATTACAAACGAGATCTGGGTAGCTAGCGCTAGGCATCATGGGATAAGGGGTAGCCTCAAGCCAGTAAACAGCTCTCGAGCTATAGAAGATGGCCGAGTCAGAGCCGAGGATCGGCTCCGATCCCAACAAGCAAGAAAGAAGGCGAGATGAAGACAACTAACATGGAACGTTATGGTAGGTACATAACTTCTTTTTTCTAGGCAGTAACCACTCCTAAAGGGACAGGCAGGCTGCTCAGTGTTAACCACTGCCACTGGTGAACACAGAGACTTCCTTTTAGCCCAAGTAAGCACTGGCCTCCAAGAAACTTACAAACAGTTCAGAACAGCAACTCTGTAACTGAACTTTTTTTTAAATTATAGAAAGTGGGAAAAAAGCAAGATTTTTCGTTTTTTTGTTTTTGTTTAAGGATAGCAGAGACACACAAGTAGAAAACTAGTCAGAACAGTGCAATAAATGACCCCAACACGTGTGTGCTAGGTCAGAGGCAGGTAAAATGCTGTGTTCAAGACATTCCTGGCATGTGTCATGCTACTATATTGTCTAGAGCAGCTTGTCTTTGAACTGAATGTGAGAAAAAGGGTGGAATTCCACCAGGAGTTAAAAGAATGTCCTTACTTCAGTATTATGTAGTGCAGCTCTTTGCATTACCAAGTTAACTTGGTGGGCATATCAGTGTACATAATAAGCATATTTAAATTCCTGTCTTATGATGGCCTGGACCCCATGCTGAACTCCACTTATAACAGAGGCGCCATCATAACTCTAAGCGACCACTTTTTCATGCTGGTTTCTCACTACTTCCTTCAACTGTTCACTTATCACACCAACAATATGCTCCGCAGTCTATCCAGGTAGTATAAAATATCCCAAAAAACGTTGCTGCACCATAATGAAACACAATGGCAATTTGCCACAGCCCTGCAACATCAATGGTTTTGTCTGCAATTACTGCTGCAAATTTTGCAGTACAAATCTCTTTTCTTTATTTCTTCTCTGCATATTGTTAGCATGCAGTCCAGAAGTGCATTCTGAACTGTTTTTCATTCTGAACTGTTTTTGATGTTCCTTTAAAAACAGTTGAAGTTTCTGTGTGTTTGGTCAGCTTCCAGTCAGCCTTGCAGATGAAGAATCTGCAGAACATTCCAGCACTCATTGCGTCTTCAGATTCATCATGCTCTCAAAGCTATTTCTTCTTCAGCACACAGCTTTATGCAGTCAATTATAAGTGATAGAATATGCTGGTTTTCTTCTACTTTCTTGTGTCTTTCTACTGATAACTGGTATCCAGTACTTAACTGAGACCAAATATCCACAACATTGCCAGACTCATTTGGTTGTCAGAATGTTTAGCAGACTGTTCATGTTTTCTTGCTTTTTCTACCATTCTCTTCAGATCATTCACAACCTTTGATGTCCAGGCATCCTCTCCACCAAACAATAAGCACGGAAGGCAGTACAAACGGTTTCCTCACACCCACAGATCCAGGTATGCTTGTCATTGATGAGCTGCTTAAGCTGCATGTGTATGTTCTTGACCTACTTTTATCTTGAGACTCCATTTGGAGATCAGGTGTAGGCTTTCTTGATTCTAACTTCTCATCAAAAGTCAGACTAATATTAATAGATTTTAGATAGACCACTGTAACTGTCTGCTCACTCATTCTGGTATTGTGGTGGTGATAACGCTGAAGTAAACATATTACAGAAATGATTAAGTGCCACTGTTGTTTACATTTTAAGTACAGCTTCTTGTACAGTTCTCATTTCATTAACAGCCCCCATGCCCATGACCTACCTAAAGTAGCTGGCTTGGCCTTGCCAGGATTACAAATAATAATACTGTTGTTTTATGTATTTTTGATGCACACACTGTCACAGCTTGCTTTCCATCTTGTTTCCTCAAAATATACATTAGTCCTGTAAAGCCAGAATTAAAAGAATAAAACAACAGGGCCAGTTATTTTATTGCTCACTTCAGTTTCTGGTTTGATCCTTCCAAGATTATAATAATAATAATAATAATAATAATAATAATAATAACAATAGATTTGTATTAATTGAATTTTGCTGCACAGAGACAGTAGTCACAGCCTGTATGCCTACCCCCATACACATTAGTCTTGCAAAGCCAGAATTACAACAGTAAATGGCAGGCCATTCATTTAATTCTAACATTGGCATAGCGCCCCCCATCCCACTTGCTTGCCCAAAGCATCTGGTCTGAACCTAGAAAGTTAAAAAAATGAAAAAAAAAGACAACAATTACATTATTGCATTGTTTTCACACAAACATTAGCCAAAGCTCAGCGCTTGTACTCACTCCGTCTTATTGCACTCAATTGCACAGTCTTCCAAAGGCAGAATTACAACAGTAAATAGTAGGACCAGTCATTTCATTTACAAATACCACCCCACATGCCCATTACCTACCTAAAGTAGGTGGTTTGGCCTTGCCAGCATTAGTAATAATATTTTCATTAATGTATTGATGCATGCAAATAGAGTTTGCATTCCATCTAGTTTCATCCAAATACACATTAGTCCTGCAAGGTCAGAATTATTACACCAACGCTACAGTTGACAAACATTTCATCCACAAACAGCCATCATATCATTTGCTGACCTAAGGTTTCTGCTTTGACCCTGCCAAGATTAAAATGAAAATAGCAATGGTTGCATCAACTTACTTTGTTACACAGAAACAGTAGTCACAGGCTTGTATGCCAGCTGACTTTACCCAAATACACCTTAATCTTGCAAAGCCACAATTACAACAGTAAACAGCAAAGCCAGTCAAACTCATTTCATTCACACCCCCTCCTTACCTAATTAAAGTAGCTGTTTTTACCCTGCCAGGATTAAAGTAGAAATAATAGTTACAGTTGGGGTGCATCCTTGCATTACTTTTATTTAGTTTTTTTCCCCCCAAACATCTGTATTGAATTTTGACATATGTCAAAGGCAATCTTACATTTATATAAATGAAAAACATACAAAATGATACCACTTTAGTTGTAAACAGTTTACATCAAAGACACCCTTGAAACAACTGTAGTTGCAAACATTATACATCACTTACAAAACATTCCAATCATTTTCAGTTAAGCATTATATGGCCCATTCAAATCCTGCCTCTTAAACCTTATTCCTGCGCTGCCTATATTGTTCCCACAATTTCCATTTTTTCCTATGTAGTTTGCTCCTTCCCTTTTCTAAAGATCCCAATTCCAGTTGTTATATCTCTGCTTTTCTATTAACTACTGCTAGTAAAGTTTGTCTAGGCTTTGATTTCCATTTTCTAGTAATTGCTTTTTTGGCAGCCACCATAATTAGACTCAGCAATGCTTTACTTTGTCTAGGCAATTCTGATTCTGCATCATAACTCAAAAAAATCATCTCCTAAGTCAGACCAATCCTCTCACCCAGCATGTCTGACAGAGCGGCCTGCAGGGAATCTCTAAAGTCTGCCAGCTCATTACACTCCCAAGAAATATGTTCCCAGCTACCTCTGTTCTTGCCTGTCACATCTCCAACATTTGCTATCCACCTGAGGAAAAATTCTTTGGAGTCTACTTGGGGTATAAAAATACCTATGTAAACACTTCCAGGCAAAGATCCTAAATCTTCTAGATTTTGTTGCATATTTGGGAGATATACATATATCCCCCACTGTCTCTTTGTGAATTGCTTATCCAATCTCTGTTCCCAATCCTTTCTAAGCTCCTCTGATTGATTCTTATAATTATTATGCAATATTTTATATGGTTTTCTAATTATTCCTTTTTTAATGGCAGCTTCTGTTTTAGATTCTATTAAAACTCTACCAGTGCTGGTCTTTCATTTAGGAGCTCCCTATTTCTTTCTCTTTACCTATCAGTCCTTGATAGGGAAGGCAATCTATAACCTGCAGTCCAAATAAATTCTTGGCCTCTTACCATTCTATTACCTTTCATTTTCTAGTTATTTGCTCCCAATACCTTGGTTCTTTTGCCAGTTTTGTCCAATAAATTCCAGCCTCCTCATGCCTATTATCTGTATACCTGACCACAGTCACCCGTATCGGCAAAATCTCTTTTCTCCATTCTCGTGCAGGTTTGGTTCTTAGAATACTCCCTGCTATTTTATGAATATACTACTCTGTATGATTTTGGTTGTTCGCCTTAAGAGTCTGCATCCAAAATCCCAATCCCTCCTTATTTCTTGAGCTTCCTCCCTGTGTCAGCATCATTCCTTTCCACTTTGAATTATAGTTTTCTGCTTGTGCTATGTATAAGAGCCTTAACTGTGTTGCTCTAAAATGCCCCCTCAGATTAGGTAGCCCTAGTCCACCTTGTTCTATTGGTAAAATCATCTTATGCCACTTGACCCTTGCTGTTTTCCCTTCCCAGATAAAATCCTTCAACTCTTTTTTAATTGCTATCTACAACTTTTCCTCCGGTTTATAAAAATATGCCTGACCTGCATATAAGACTAAAGAGACTAAAAACATTTTAATGGCTTGTATCTTAGTATCCATAGCCATGTAACAAAGCTTCCAGGTTCTCAATGTTTGCATTATCTTCTGTTTAGTCTCTTCCCATATATCCTTAGCTGCCACCACAGAGTCATTTCTAATCCATACTCCTAAATACTTCATTTTATCATGTCCCCATAAGTATGGATATTGTTGGACTAATTTGTGTGTGGGTACATAATTTACCACTATTGCCTTTGTTTTAGCTTCATTAATTTTGTATCCTGAGAAGATTTTAAACTGTCTTAAAATTTTAACACGTAATGTCCCTTTCTGGTTTTGTCATGTATAAAATAATAGCATCTACGAATAAAGCCAACTTTTTCTGACTACCATACCAATTATATCCTTGAATTTATGAGTCCCTTATTTTCTTTGTTAATTGTTCTAAATATAATGCAAGCGGCAAAGGGGAAAGCGGACAATCCTGTCTGGTTCCTCTACTCAAGCAGAAATTATCACAGAGGACCCCACTCACTTTAATTCACACCTCCAATTCCTCATATAGTCTTCTAATCAACCTTATAATTGTATCAGGGAAAGCAAATGCTTCCATTGGCCTGCTGATGAAGTCCCAGTCTACTCTGTCAAATGCTTTCTTTGCATCAAGACCCACCAATAAAAGTGGTACTTTCTTACATTCTGCTTCCCTCTGGATCATCAGTGGTCTGTTAATATTGTGAAATGTTTACCTCCCCTCCTCAAAACCACACTGATCCATATCTATCAATTTTGGTATAACTTTTGCCGTTCATTTAGCCATTATAGACATGACCACTTTATAATCATGGTTTGGTATTGAAATTGGCCTGTATGTAGCTGGATCTGATGGATTTTTACCCTCACCCTCTTTAGGTATTACCATTACCACCGCCTTCTTCCAGAATGCTGGTACTTCTCCTCCTCTTAAAATACTGTTAAACAAAACCTTCCAGATCTTTATCAGTTTTTTCCCTCCTAGCTTCCAAACTTCCACAGAAATACCATGTATTCCTGGGGACTTTTCTGTAGATTTGTTATGCATAGCCATTTTTATCTCATCCCTTCCTGTCCTGTTAGTAATTGAGCCTCATTTACCTCTAACTTTGGCATATTTAATTCTTCCATAAACATTTCCATTTGTACCTTTTCTTGATTTCCATATTTCTCTGCTTTATACAAATTTTCATAAAATTTCCAAAATATTTCTAATACTTCTACAGGGTCTCTTGTTATCTTCCATGTTATAGGCTCCCTAAGCTTCATGCCTGCCCTTTCCACTTTCTGTTGCCTGAGTTGTTGTGCTAAAAGTTTTTGTGCTCTAGAGTTATTGTCAAAAAACAGTTGCTTAACAGAAATCTTTCTAAACTCATGCATATAATCGAGGTACTCCCTTATTTTCTATTTAGCATTATGCAATTGCTCCTTTTCTTATTCTGAGAGATTCCCCAAATTTTGCAATACTTTAACATTTGTCAATCCCTCTAAATAATTCTTGTTACTGTTTAATCATATCTCCCTTTCTTTTATTTCCAGCCTAGTTCTAAACTGCATTTTAATTTTATCCCACTCCTTAGCTATATTTTCAGAAGAGAATTTTCTCTTCTCTAGTACCTCTAATTCCACAACCCATTCCTTAAATTCCTCTCTTTTCAATGGATAGGTGGGAAAGCGCCAGTGTCACATTTTTATTTCATTACCTTGCATTTTCATTTTAGTTATTATTGGTGCATGAATGGTGCATGTGAAATAGTTACTGGGTGTGTTTCAAGACCTTCAATTAAATGCACATGTTCCTGTGAGATATAAAATCTATCTAGCCTAGCCCAGTTTTTGTATCTCATTTAGTAATATGTAAATTCACTCCGAACTCCTAGTACTGAATTCACATCTTCTATGCTAGGCATTTTCATAAATTTCTTCAAAAATCTACCCTCCTTTGTTGTATATTCCCTTCTAGACCCCCAGCCACATCTTCACTGTTGCAAACCAAATTCCAGTGTCCACCTATAAGCAATATTCCTTGATGAAAGCTGATTATTTCTCCCAGAATTTTCTTAAGCTCCATTATAGCAGTTTGGGGGGGGGGGGGTAAATGCATGCCAGTGTAATGCTCCTCCCTAGCCAGTAGCCCATTAGTAAATGAAAACTAAAAACAGGAACATCAAACAATTTACGTCCAATATTTTCAGAAAACCCACACCCAAATCAGGTATATTTAGATTTAACAACCAGTTCTACAATATTAAAAGGATTTTAACACACAATTGGTACATGTTCAGTGCGAACCCAGAACACCTTGACTTGGTAGGAACATTCCCCAAAATTGTCCATAAAAAAGACACCAGCATAAAAAATATGATGGAAATCTATAGAAAGACGAATGCAAGGACGGGGGGCGGGGTATGGTAAAATGTGGATTTTGCATGCAATGCAAATATATCCTGGAAGGCAAGGAAGTATATATACCCAATTATGGTGTATATATAATACAAAACAAGTTCACTTGCAGCAGTAAGGGAGTTGTATATCTAGCTAAGTGCTCCCTGTGTCCATGTTTTTACATAGGAAAAACCATTAATGCACTGAGAACTATAATCTACCAACATTATTTTGACATTGGTAGGAATGAAACAAAAAATGCCCTAGCTGCAGATATTGGCTTGCATCCAGGACATAGTTTCAGGTTCACTGTCATTCAGCAAGTCACTTTGGGTGAGAGGGGGGGGGGGACCCCTGAATGAATATCTAGAACTGAAGGAGCTCAGATGGCAAATGAAAACTAATGCCTCTGAGCCACCAGGAATTAACAGTGCAATTTCTATTAGTTCTATTTTAAAACTTAAAGCAGAATTTTATATGTAAGTGTTTTATACAGGATGATGTAATGTAGTACCTTTAAGTAGTTATTTGTATTTATATATGAATTCACTTTTTGTATATAGGAAGTGATGTCATTTTATGTGATTAAGACAATGTATAAAAGGTGAGGTTTTTGTTACAACGGTGTTCTGATGAAGTTTCTATTGTGAGACGGAAGCGCTGTGTGATGATTGGGGAAAGATGGGCGAAGGCTGCCAGCCTAGTCAAATAGAATTTGATATCTAATTCTGGCATTTGTAAATAAATGTAAAATACAGGCATGTTTTCTTGATAATAAATGTAAAATACAGGTATGTTTCCTGAGTGTAAAGAAAACACTGTAAAATGTGAACTTCAAGATTGTTGCAACATTGCCATCTGCTGTAAGGAAAACCAAACCAAGTATTTCAAATGTGTCTTTTTAAGTTGAAAAGATCTTATGAATCTCTTTCATGTTAGAATTCAGATGGATGAAGATTTCATGCCCATTGTTTTAAGGCTAAAGTTTATGACCAGAATTTAGATGTGGAAGGTGCTTTATTGCTCTAGTTTCTCTTAGAATATACATGCGAAACGTCTTCTATTGTTGTTAGTTTCTGTGCAGGTTTTAGATTGCTAAATAATGCAATTTGTGGCCTGAGAACTCAGACCAGGTGTTAAGATGATGCAATATGAATACTGGGAAAACCTAAGTGTCAAAAATGATGTAATTTTGGGAGGGCCTTAGAGACATGCTTGTTAGTAATATTTAAATACTATTTCTCACAAGAGACAAAGGGCATTTTGATCTTGATGTCCAACTTACTAGCACTCTGCTTATGCTCACATGTAAGTTTCTAGCACTGTGATTTCTTGTAGGAATAGTTAAAGCTAGAAAAGATTAATTAGGTATTTTTCTTTGAAATCAGACCTGTCCTACTGTATTATTTTAAGTTTTTGTGTGATCTCTGAACTCTTAGATATCTCTGTGGTGTAGTAGTTTTGTCTTGTGTTTTAATTATTTATTATTAAATATTTTTAAAACCTTCTACATGTGGCTGCTTTGTGTAGAGATAAGCTCTAGAATACATTGCATATTTATAGGGGTTATTGTAATAGGCCACTCTAAAGTAAGCCTTGACTGTTAGTCATACTACCATTGGATAATAATATTGCACAGTAATAATTGGACACCCTTTTAAGGGCCTTTTAGTAGCTGATATTATTAACTGGATGGTGGCAGTCATTACTACCGTATAGTCTAGGTAAAGGGGCACAGCTGGAGAATCTGTGTCAGCCTTTCCCAGGAGTGTCTGTGGAGTTGTATGAATACTTATCTCAAAGTGTGAGTGTGTGTGTTGTGTCAGCTACTTGGCAGGGACACGAAGCACTGGTTGGACAGAGAGGGTACTGGAGGTTTTAGCTTGCCCAGTTAGGCTGAGACCTGGACCCTATAGCTGTGCCAGTGGGGAGTCTTAGTGGGGACCTGGTGAGCAAGGGTGCAGCCAGCCCCAGACTGACTGTGATCTCTGTGTGCACTTAAGGGAAATTGTTTTTTACTGTGTGTATTAATTATCCTTTCCTCTTCTATGAGATGACCTCCCTGGTGTTAGTGGTGAGGATTGAGGCTCCTTGATTGCTGGGCCAGGGCACGGTCTTCACACGCTCAATCAATAAATCGGTTGAGGATCTTACTGGCTTCTGTCTGGCTTTTTATATCTGTATAACTTTTCAAGTTGAGAAAACACTTGAATGCTTTCAGTAAACACTTTGTCCAAGCCATTCCTCTTTATCAAGTTGTCTTCTAGTGACTTGCAAACCAGACACAAAACTGTTAAGGGTACCCTGTTTATCAGAAAGAAGAGCCATCCAGCCCGTCCCCCCAGATCAGTCCGGATTGGGTTATTACTCCAGGTTCTTTTTAGTGCCAAAGAAGACGGGGGACCTAAGACCCATCCTAGACTTGTCCGCTCTGAACCTGTTCATCCCCAAGGAAAAATTCCGGATGGTCACACTTCAATCAATTCTCCCCTTGCTACAGGAGAATGACTGGATGTGCTCTATAGACCTCAAGGATGCGTACTACCACATATTGATGGACAGACGATCCAGAAGGTTTCTCCACTTCCGGCTGGGAGCCAGTCATTATCAGTTAAGGTTCTTCCGTTCGGCCTCACCTCAGCCCCCAGGGTGTTCACCAAGGTCATGGCAGTGGTTGCAGCCCACCTGAGACTTCAGGGCATTCAGGTTTTCCTGTACCTAGATGACTGGCTCCTTACCGCCGCCAACAGGCATCAACTCTGCGTTGCAAGAGATTATGCTCTGACTCTTGCCCAGAGTCTAGGCATCTCAGTGAATCTTCAGAAATCCTTCCTTCGCCCCGTACAAGTCTTAGAGTTCATAGGGGCCAGATTGGATACCTGTGCTTCTTGAGCCTTTCTGACGTTGGACAGGCTGAGCAGCTTGTCGCTTCAGGTGCTTACTCTTCTTCAGAACCAAGCTCCTGCGGCAGAGTTAGTCCTGAGGGCACTAGGGTCTATGGCAGCGGCAATCGGTCTATCCCTTCATGCACACCTGCGAATGCGGGTTTTACAATGGACCCTCCAGGTTCAGTGGTCGCTATTACTCCACCCGTTAAGCTCCCCGATTCCACTGAGCAGAGTTTGCAGGGATTCCCTTCTTTGGTGGCTTCACTCTCGAGAGCTGAGGCAAGGGAGACCCTTTGTGATTCCCCCGCCCCAAGCCACGTTGACCACGGATGCTTCTCGCCATGGGTGGGGGGGCATTGTTCGGGCAGAACCGTCCAAGGCACGTGGACTTCCCTAGAGACCGCTCTGCATATCAGTGTCCTAGAGATGAGGGCGGTGCTTCTAGCGTTGCAAGCTCTCCACGACCTTCTTCCTCTGGGGACTATTGCAATCCAGACAGACAATATGTCGGTAGTCTGGTACATAAACAAACAGGGGGGAACCAGGTCTTATCCCCTTTGTCGAGAAGCTATGAGAGTGTGGGAATGGGCGATATCCACCAACCGCTTTCTAGTAGCAACGCACATTCCGGGACGGTCCAATATATTAGCGGACAAACTGAGTCGGATAATTCTCACTCTGTACGAGTGGTCTCTCAATCCATCAGTTGTGAAGCAGATCTACCGCAAGTGGGGTTGGCCTTGCTGCAATCTTTTTGTTTTTCCATTAAACACAAAATGCAGCGAGTACTTCGCAATACTTCCCCCCGAGGGGGAGACTCCCAGAGACGCTCTTGTTCATGCTTGGCCTCCTGGTCTTCTTTATGCTTACCCTCCCCTTCCGCTTATGACAAAGTTCATACAGAAAGCCTCTCGGTTGGGGAGCAGAGTTATCCTCATTGCCCCATTCTGGCCTCGCCAGATCTGGTTCCCATACCTGCAGTCTCACAGTTTAACTCCCCTTGGATACTGGAACCCATTCCAGACCTGATTTCACATCCCACAGGATGTCAAACCCCGAACCTGGTAAACCTCAAGCTTGCGGCTTGGTTGATCCAGTTCCACTGATGGCTAGGACTCCCGGTATCTCATCACCAGTGAAGGCCATTCTGATAGCGGCTCATAAGCCGGCTACCAGGAAAATATATAATAGCAAGTGGAAACGCTTCTCCATCTGGGCAACAGACAAGGGCCTGGATCCTTTTACAGTTCCTATTCCGACAATCCTGGACTTCCTGTCGCTGATTTTTCGGCAGGGAGCAAGTGCTTCTACGGTTAAGGTGCAGTTAGCAGCCATTTCCCATTTTCATGTGGGAGATGGACTAGGATCATTGGCATCCACAAAGTTATGCAAAACTTTCTTGCGAGGCATCTTTCTCTTGAAACCTCCTGTGAAAACGGTGGTGCCCCCATGGGATTTGACACTAGTCTTGCAAGCCCTGACGAGTCCACCCTTTGAGCCTGCAGCCTCGATTCCTTTAAAATTCTTGTCCTGGAAAACGGCTTTCTTGGTAGCTATTACTTCTGCTAAGAGGGTTTCGGAACTCCAAGCACTGTGTATGAAACCCCCTTATCTCATTTTTCACAGGGATAGAGTGTCTCTCAGGAGTAACCCATCTTTCTTATCTAAGGTGGCTTCGGAATCAAATATTAATCAATCAATCAATTTGCCCGTGTTCTTTCCAAATTTTCAGAATAAGGGAGAGTACATATTGCACAGACTGGACGTACACAGACAACTATGTTTTTACTTGCACAGAACTAAAGATTTTCGCAAGTCTGATCAGTTGTTTGTGTCCTTTGCAAAATCAGCCAGGGGAAGGGCCATTTCTAAAGTGACCCTAGCAAATTGGATTTGTCAATGTATAGTTCAGGGGTATGTATCTTCAGGCAAGCCAACTCCTATGGGAATACACGCTCAGTCTACCCGGTCCATCGCCACCTCAGCAGCTTTCTGGTCCAGGGTTCCTTTGGACGACATATGTTCAGCAGCTACCTGGTCCTCTTCTCATACGTTCATTTCTCATTATAAACTGGATATGATATTGAGAAGTAGGGCTTCTTTTGGCTCCGCGGTGCTTCGGAATATCCTTCCATAAGGCCACCTAGGTTTATTGTCTAGGTAGCTGGGGACTCTGTCCCACAGGTTGCAGATCAAATGAAGTAACTACTTCAGATAAAGAAGTTATGTACTCACCATAACGTTCCATCTGAGTAGGTACTTAATTTGTCTGCAACCGTCCCCCCCTGCCATCCCCCTAACCCTTTTTTGGGTCTTTCTGGTCACCTGAAATATTGCTGTCTTGAGGTTAGGTCTTCAGTATACATCTGTCGAGGTTATGACTTAGATTGGGCAAAATCGATCTGAGGTAATACAGTTAGTGGCAAGGGATTATGGGTAGGGCGGAGGAGCTAGGAGCTCGGATCTTGTAGCTTGTGAAGCTGCCGGCTCGGATCCGATACCCACAGGTTGCAGACAAATGAAGTACCTACTCAGATGGAACGTTATGGTGAGTACATAACTTCTTTATAGCTCAGGTCTGACTCCCTCCTCGGGTGGAGTGTTGATGGGGTTGCAGGAGCCGACTATCCAAAAGATTCCAACTTCGGAGCCTTTGACTTTTGCTTTACCTAGGTGTTCTGCTTTTGAGGTTGTGAAGAGGGATTTCTCTATGCCTAGACAACAGACATCCCTGGCTTCATTGGATCAGACAACCCTATCTCTAGTTCTTTGTCCTGAGCCTTGATCATCCCTTCCACTGGGACAGCCTGCCCGAGTTAGCCTTCATCATTTGGAGACATCCTGTATCTCTTGAAACAAAAGGGTGGTTGGTCTTCTGATACCCCCTCCCAAGATGAATCAGTGTTCCTGGAAGCTTTTAGGTTTGACCCCCCTGGATGATGAGCTCATTGACTGGTCTCTCACAAGGTATGGAAGGAGCCAAACATGGGTGAGCCGATAGCTACTTATGCAAGTGGGTACCTGTTGATGCCATGGTTGTGGCTGCAACTACAAAAAAGGAACTAGCTGAACAGAGTTCTTCTGTCCACCCCCCTAACAGGGAGTCTAGGGGGTTGGACAGATTTGGAAAGTGTGTTCATGCTTAAGCGACATTTGGTCTGAGATTGCTGAGTTACTTGGCACATTTTATGAGACTGCAAAGGGATTTGATCAAGGAGCTTACCAACTCTCTTTTTGGTTCCATGTCCTCCAAGGGTGGCAATAGGATCTCCTTGCAGCTGGTCACCCTTCAATCTATCTCAAATGCGTCCATAAGGTTGATGGTTTATGCTGCTGAAGGTAACTCACGGGTGGTGGGTTCAGTCATAGCCATCAGGAGACATACCTGGATGTGCTTATGTGATTTTTATGGAACTGTTTAAGTCTTTTTTTGTCACTATGCCTTTTGATGGATTTTCTCTATTTGGTCCCAAAGTTAGACACTCTCTCTCCAGGTGCAAACAAGAGGGAAAGAACCTGTTTGCCTTGTGAATATGTTTTTCTACCCCTCAAAAACCCTTTTCTTGGAACCAACAAGGTGGCAGAAAGATGTGGTCTAAGAAGTCCCAGAGTCCTTTCCAGGATCCAAGTAGAGATAGTTCCTCCAGGGGTAGAGGGGGTACCTTGAATGGCAGACACCATCATCATGGCAGAGATGGTCCACAGAACCAAGGATCTAGAAATTCTTTCTCGGATATTCCTTATCAACACTCTTGAATGGAGGCTCAACTGTCCCGCTCTGGAGGCAGTTGGGGGCTGCTTATCCCTGCTCTAGAGAGCCTGGCTATCTATCACAAAAGATTCATGACTGCAGAGGATTATATCCCAAGATTATATGATACCATTTTCCCCTAGCCCCTCTTACAGTTCTGAAGAAAATCCCGGATGTTACACCCAATCAGAGGGAAACAGCATCTCTAGAAGTAAAAAAGCTGTTAGAAAAAAAGAGTCAACCAAGAAGTCCCCCAGACCAGAGAGGGTCCGGAACTTACTCAAGATTCTTCTTAATGCCAAAAAAGACAGGGGACTTGAGACCTATTTTGGATCTCAGCAAGTTAAATCAGTATGTTCAGTATACAAAGTTTTGAATGGTCACTGTTCAGTCCATTTTGACTCTGTTGCAAAATGATAATTGGATGTGCTCAGTAGATCTTCAGGATGCATACTCTCACATGAAAATTAAAATGCACTCCAAGATATACCTACACTTCTGACTGGGGGCCAGTCATTACCAGTTCAGAGCACCACCATTTGGTCTCACCACAGCCCCCAAGGTGTTCACCAAATGTATGACAATGGTAGCAGCTTACTTGGGATTACTGGGATTCTGGGTGTTTCCATATCTAGACGACTGGCTCCTTACTGCCCCAACCAGGCATTGACTGATACAGGCAAGGGACTACTTGCTCCAGTTGTGTTCTCATCTGGAAATAACAGTCAATTATAACAAATCTCAACTTACCCCTACACAGAGTCTGGAGTTCATAGGGGCGTATTTGGACACAGTCAGTCAGATAGCCTCTCTTCCCTCCACTTGAATAAGCAGTATGCAGTCCCAGCTAAAGAAAATGATCCAAAATCCATTTCTTTTAGCCCATCTGATTCCACAGACTTTGGGTCCCATGGCAGTAGCTATCACGCTTGTTCTGTTGGCCAGGTTCCATATGAGAATCCTTCAATGGGCTCTGTCGACTCAGTGGTTCATTCTCCTACATCCCTTATCCATGCCAATCAAGATCACCCAAGTGAGCAGAAGATATCTTCTGTGGTGGATTCATTCGAACCATCTCCGCAAAGGCCATCCCTTTGTTCTTCCCCTTCCCAAGGCCAAGCTGACCATGGATGCCTCCCAGCTTATGTGGAGGGGCACTATTTGGGAAGGATGGTCCAAGGTACATGGTTCCTTGAAGAGGACAAGATGCACATCAGTGTCCTGGAGATGAGAGCTGTCCTTCTGGCATTGCAGGCCTGTCAAGATGCTCTCTCATCTGTGACAGTTGCTGTTCAGAATGACAGTGTCATTGGTCTGGTACATCAACAAACAGAGTAACCAAGTCTTATTCACTTTGTTGAGAAACAATAAGAATGTGGCAATGGGTGATCTCTTCCCGTTGCTTTCTAATGGCAACACACATCCCAGAAAAGTCCATCGTGATTGCAGACAAACTAAGCAGATCCATTCTGATGCCTTAAGAGTGGTCTCTCAATGTTAAAGTGGTGGGGAAAACTTTCTGTCAGTGGGGCCAGCCATGCTGCGATCTATTTGCCTCTCCCCTCAACAACAACTGCACCAGGTTCTTTACCCTGATCCCTGCATCAGGGGAGTCACTGAGAAATGCTGTAGTTCACAGTTGGCCCTCCAGTCTCCTGTATGCTTTTCCACCCAAGTTTTTTCAGAAAGCAAGTTGGTTGAAGAACACAGTTATCCTCATTGCATCTTT
Source organism: Protopterus annectens (assembly GCF_019279795.1). Taxonomy (NCBI): domain Eukaryota; kingdom Metazoa; phylum Chordata; order Ceratodontiformes; family Protopteridae; genus Protopterus; species Protopterus annectens. The sequence goes on from NC_056740.1 coordinate 186,613,706, forward strand.
TTGGCCTTATCTGATTTGGTTCCTGTTCCTCTGGCCTCATTTTCTACATCCGCCCTGGATTCTGCATACAACTGCATACCTCTTGTCTCAACCAAAAGGCATGACTTATCTAGACATAACAGGTCTCATGTTGAACACATGGTGTCTCCAGTTCCAATGATTGCTAGATAGCCCAGGCTGTCCTTTCCAGTCCATCATATTTTATCTTCTCGTATTTAATTTTTCATAAAGACAGGATGTTGTTGTGAACTAATTCATCCTTTTTACCTAAAGTAGCATCTGAATCAAATATTAATCAGGTCATTAATATCCCAGTTTTCTTTCTTTTCAAATTTTTCAAACAAAGGAGAGTATATGTTACACCTGTTGGACATGCGTAGACAACTTTGTTTCTACCTTCACAGAACCAAAGGATTTCGGAAGTCTGACCAGTTATTTGTTTCCTTTTCTCCTACCAGATTAGGCAATCCAGTATCTAAAGTTACAGTGGCCATATGGTTGACTGATTGCATAATCTTTGTGTGTAGTAAATTGCGTTTATCTTTACCAAAACCTCCCAGAGCTCATTCCACAAGATCTATGGTGGTTTCTTCAGCTTTTTGGTCCACAGTATCTTTAGATTATATTTGTGCAGCTGCATCTTGGGGTAATCCTCACACTTTTATTGCTCATTACAAGTTGTAATTGATTTCCAGGAGAAGAGCAGCCTTTGGCTCAACAGTGCTTCGGAATATGTTTCCATAAAGGCCTTCCAAGGTTACAGAAGTTGGGGACTCTGTCCTATCAGTTGAGGAATGAATGAAAATGACATCAGATAAAAAAGTTATCTACTCACCATAATATTCCATCGGTGTTGTCCATTTTCATTCCTCCTCAACTCCCCACCCATCTACCCCCTCTTTTTTGCTTCTGGAAAGATCTAAGATTTGTACGGGAACCTCTATTCCTAGTTTGAGCTCCAGCTTCCCTTTTTCTTTTCTATTTCAGATATTTTTATAATAGGATGTCCTGTTATATAACAATCCACTGTAGCGTGTCAACAACTAAAGAATCAAATGACTAGTAAACGCTAAAGATGCTGGATGCCTTTGAATTAATACAATGCCAACAAGCTATAATACCACAGGTCATTTATATACAGTCCATGATATGTGGTATATAGCATATTATGTATTGTAGTTTATGTTGAGTGCTTTTCATAAATCAAATGCATTGGTTTAGAGAAAATTCAGTGTGCATATCTTTTTAAATGATTTAATTTTGGCGCCTAAAACTGTATATAAATGATTGATTGACTAATTTAAAACATTCTGAGGAAGTCCACATTATAGTGGATGAAAGCGCTAAATCGGAAGTATACGTGTTATTTTTTGCATTAAACCTGTGGTATTATACCTTGTTGGCATTGTATTCATTCAAAGGCATCCAGCAGCTTTAGCGTTTACTAGTCATTTGATGTCCTGTTATATCTAGGGGCAGCAAACTCAATCTGAGGGATATTAGTTTGGTGGTACATTATGGATAAAGGGAGGAGCTTGAGAGTTCTTGTATCTGATGATCTGGTAGAATCCGAGTCTTGGATCAAAATCCATGAGTTGAGGAAGAATGAAAATAGACAACATAGCTAGAACGTTATGGTGAGTACATAACTTTTTTTATATCTTCAGGTGGCAAAGGTGAAATTCCTCTAATATCAATATCCAGACTTCAAGTTGTTGTTCAAGTTTTTTGGTATCCTGTTTGTTTTTTTTTAATAAACATTTTTATTAAATCAAAACTAAAGCAGTAACATAGATATGCATACATGAATATAAACGAAAAAATAATATTTTTGTCATGCAGTATTCGTGTTTCCTTTAACAACTATCTTTCACTCTGACATTGCATATAATTTGAATTTCCTTGTTCCTCCTCCTGCATGTATTGCTCCTGCAGATTCCATTTACTTCTGTGTAATTTGCTCTTTCCTTTTTGTAAGAATCCCTCCTGCAGTTCTTTTATCTTCTATACAATATTCAGTACTTCAGTTACATTACAGTTGCTTTAGATTTTAATTTCCATTTTCTAGCAATACCTTTTTTTTTGGCAACCACTAGCATTAAACTTAGTAAGGCCTTACTGTGTCCAGGCAATGTAGAGCCTATGTCCCACCTCAAAAGAATCATTTACTTAGTTACAAAGACTTGCTCCCCCAAAGTTTCTGACAAAACAGGTTCCAGTTACCTCTCTCTTTCCTGTCACACCACCACAATTTACTATCTACTTGAGGAAAGAAATTCTCTGAAATCTGATTGGGGTATGACAATATCTATGCAAACACTTGAAAACAAAGCCTTCTGGACTTTGTTTAATACTTGAGAGCAGCCAAAGACATGCCTTTCCATTGTTCCTTGGTAAATTGACTTCCAGTCCCTCTTCTCAATCTTTTCTAACTTCTCCTGTTGATTTTAACAGTTATCATGCATTATTTTATATTTTCTACTAATTATCCTTTTTTAACAGTTGGTTCTGTTCTACACTCAATTAAAAACTCTTCCATAGCTGGTCTTTCACTTATCACTCCCCTATCTCTCACTGTCCCTTACTCTTTTTCTATATTCTGTTATTAGCCCCTTGTATGGTAGGCAGTCTGTAACCTGCAATCCAGACTTCTGCTTGGCCTCATCCTACTCTAAAAATTTCCATACCCCAGTTATTTACTTTCAATATCATGGTTCCCTTGCTAATTTTCTCCACTAAATTCCAACTCCATCTTGCCTATTTTCTGTATCCTTACTTGCAGTCATCCGTACCTATAAAATCTCCTTTCTCCAGTCCCATAGTATAGTGGCTTAGTTCTTAGATTACTTTCTGCTACTTTATGAATATAATGATGTTCATACTTTGCACTACTCCAGTAGCCTTTAGGCTATATGAGTTTGGCGTCCTACCCAGGACACAAAAACGTCCAGCTTCCAAAAGCTTTCGCTCCCTCCCACACCTTCACTTGTATTCGTACTGCTGATTTGTCAGCCCTGTGACAGATTTCTTCAGTACTTTCCTGCTGCCTCTTAAAGAAGCAGTTCAGAGGCTTCAAAGGAGCAGTAGCTGGCCGTCAGATTCATTTCTGAAAGATAAGTCCCCAGTAGGGAACCTTCCCACACAGAATATTGCCCATTAAAAAAATGATTTTTTTCAAACAAGGTTTATTAGAGGCATTTCCCTCTGGTGGGGTGGGAGACTGGCCTAATGGTTAGGTGTTTACCTTACAGGCACAAGGTGCAGGGTTTGATTCTCACATGGGGTAACTGGCTAGGATTAAAATGGCCTGAAAAGGCAGGTAGCCTAGTACTAACCTATGAACCTATTAAGAAATCCTATAAAAGAAATATATTCTTTTCAGTATCGGCAGTTTCCTGTTGGTGACTACTATTTTTAGCTCAAAGCTATTATTGGGGCTATTTTTGTGAGAAAATGTACTGCTTGTATAAACTTTGTTCATTTATTGAAAAATGTGGTGTTTGTGGTTCTATTGGGGTTGGGACTTTTATGAGGCATGTTAGTGCTTATGTACACTGTGTAACAATGTACCTGTTCATTTTTTCCTATCAGACTACATTTTTAACAAAGTGTTTATTGACAGGAATTTAGTGTGGTGATTATCCAATGTGAGAGTGTTCGATCTCGCCGTTTGTTCTTACACATGGGTTCGGAGCCGATCCTCGGCTCCGTGTCGGCCGCTTGCAAGCTCTGCATCGAGAAGAAGCTCGAGACAACCTAATACCCACAATCCCCCTCTGCCTTTACCTCAGATCTAGTTTGCCGCTGCAGCGTTCGCATCACTGGATCGAGCTCGAGCACCTAAGATAAGATTAAGAATTTATTCTTGTGTTTTTTCTTAGTAATTTTATTATAAAAAGTTTGTTAGTGACATAGTGTGTGTGTGTGGTAAGGTTGAGGGATTCTCGGTTCCGTTAAGTTTATTTAAAACTTATTAGAGTTCTCCTCGGGGCCTACCACCCCTTACTTGGATTTGACTACCGGATTGACTTCCTTACTGGATTCGACAATTTCACCGGACTTGACTTCTTTACTGGACTTGACTTTTCAGTTTCTATTTAGAGTGAGATGTCTGAAAAGGCTAAATCGGGTTTTAAGCGTTGCCAATTTGGGCAAAAAATGTCAGTTACTGACAATCATAGTTCCTGCATCTACTGTCTTGGCCCTCTCCATCTGCAAGAAGACTGCTCTATTTGTCATTTTTTCAGTGGGAGGGTCATGACAGATAGGCGCAGGAAACTCATGGATAGGGGTTTGTTAAAACCTACCTTTCAAGAGGCTCTGGATGCTTCAGACCAGGCATCCAAATCCTCGAAGGAATCGAAGACGTCGGAGCCCAGGTCATCGGCTCCGAGCTCTTCAGCTAAAGTTAGATCACCGGTTCCACAGACTTCGGGGCCGAGTGTTCAACTGTTGTCAGTTTCCGAGCCTCGAGTCTTGGAACCGGTGATGGAGCTCCCTCCCCCGACACTGTTGAGGTCGGCTCCGTCTTCGATTCCTTCGACCCGTTCTTCCAGGCCCCTCTCCAACACCGATGTTGACCGCGTGGTGCAGAAATTACTGGAGAATACGGCCTTATCCAAACTTATTTCGGTTTCCACCCAATTGGTGTCGAAACTTGAAGGCCTTCCATTATCTCCATCTGTTCCTCCTCCGAGACCTGTCCAGTCTTTGGAGCCGGAAGAGGCTGATCTACTGATTGTGGAGCCCTCGGTGCCAGAACCGTCCTTTTCTCGGTCGGCTCCGTTCACCTCGACTCCGTCGGATCCGGTACCGGAGTCTCGGGGCCGAAGATCCATCCTTGGTTCCGGGACCAAGAGTCGAACCGATGTTTTGGTTCCGACTCTCCCTCTCGGGGCCTCGGCTCGGATCGACTCGGCTCCGTCCTCGGGGTCGATGCCTTCGGTGCCTGTTTCGGGGATTCTTCCCATTTCTTCGGAACCGGGAGATACCTCGACTCGGGACCCGGGGTCCTTCGATCTCATGAGGAAGGTGTTGTCTACCCAGACAACCACATCAGTAGAAGCAGCCTCTCCTCCCCATAAAGGACCGTTATCCTCCTCTGCACCAACGGTCACATCCAAGCGTCGAGCACCGGTGTCTCAGCCACCCCTGGAGGGTGCCCCCTCTTCCTCGGAGGCTTCTTCGGATGCTCCCCCCGAAGAAGTCCCTAGGAAAAGATTGTGTAAGAGGAGACACTTAGATTCTCCACAAGAATCTTTGACATCCGATACTGACTTGGATGAGTCAGAAGGGTCCCCAAAGTCACCTTCAGAAGATGTCTCCTTTTCTGACATCTTGGAGATCCTAAAGCAGAGAGGTGACTGGCAGTCCCTTCCCCCTTCTGAGGATGAGTCAGTCTTGCTGAAGGCATTTGGTGCTCGCCCTTCCTCCTCCTGGGTCACTCTGCCCTTCGATGAATTAATGGAGCTGATTGCTCGAAGGGCGTGGGAGGCTCCTGACACGGTGGAGCCAGTCCCTAGGAAGCCTAATAAATACATTACTGCACCCCAGGACAAGGCTTATTTGACAAAAGGAGTTCCAGTGGACGCTATGGTGGTGGCAGCGGCCACGAAAAAGGAGATGTCGGAATCTTCCTCATCTGTCCATCCGCCTAACAAAGATTCTAGGACTATGGACAGGTACGGGAAGCGCATTTTTAGTTCAGCGGCTTTTTCTATGTGATCCCTGAACTATTTGACCCACTTTACACGTCTACAGAGGGATCTAATCAAAGAGTTGGGAGATACCCTCCAGGGTACTACAGATGCTGCTGTTTCAGAGAAAGTTACAGCACATCTCAATACCCTTACATCCATTGTTAACTCATCCATGAGGCTGATCTCATATGCAGCCGAAGGATCGAGTAGGGCAGCAGCTTCAGCGATTGCTCTTCGAAGACAATCCTGGATGGATGCGCTTATGTTCATTTGCGGAAGCCTTCAAGTCTTCCTTTACTAACGCCCCATTTGATGGTGCCACTCTCTTTGGCCCAAAAGTAAAGGAGACCCTTACCCGGTGTGAACAGGAGGGAAAGACTCTGTCTGCTGTCGGAGTCCGTTTTTCCACCCCATCCAGACCGTACCCCAAAGGGCAACGTGGTGGAAAAATGTGGTTCCGAAAACCCCAAGGGTCTTTCCCAGGCACGCAGGGTGATGCCCCCTCTAGAGGCAGAGGAGGAGGCAGAGGTGGAAGACGCCGCCCTGGCGGCAGAGGGGGTCCGCAAAACCAAGGTGACAGGGATACACCCCCTGGAAAACGTTTCCAGCACTCCTGAGAGGAGGCCCGACTGTCCTGCTCTGGAGGCAGTCGGGGGTCGCTTAGCTTTATACCCTCAGGCCTGGCAAAACATTACTACAGACAACTGGGTAAAAAGCGTTGTTACCAGAGGTTACAGAATACCATTCCTATCCACCCCCATTCCAAGGACAAGACTCCCAGATGTGCCGCCCCATCTGCGAGATCCAGCAGCTATAGAAATTTCAAAGCTGCTAGAAAAAAGAGTCATCCAACCAGTCCCAGCGGACCAAATAGGGTTCGGAACTTACTCAAGGTTCTTTTTAGTTCCAAAGAAGACAGGGGACTGGAGGCCGATTCTGGACCTAAGCAACCTCAACACCTTCGTCAAGAAAGAAAAGTTCCGAATGGTCACGCTTCAATCGATCCTTCCATTCTTACAGAAGGACGACTGGATGTGCTCAATAGAGCTGAAGGACGCATACTACCACATCAAAATGGCCAGGGCGTCCAGGGATCATTTGCGCTTCCGGCTGGGAGACAGTTACTATCAGTTTCGAGCCCTGCCCTTTGGTCTGACCTCAGCCCCCAGGGTTTTCACCAAATGCATGGCAGTGGTAGCGTCTCATCTGAGACGCCTAGGATTCCAGGTGTTTCCGTATCTGGACGACTGGCTCCTTTCTGCCACCACCCGGCGTCAACTGATACAGGCCAGGGATTACACTCTACAACTTTGTGTTCACCTCGGAATTTCCGTAAATTTCGAAAAATCTTTACTACAGCCATCACAGCATATCTTATTCATAGGAGCGGAATTAGATATGCATCATTTAATTCTAAGGCTCCCTCCAGAAAGGATAGCCTCACTACAAAGCCACATTTCTCTCCTTCTGTCATCCAAAAAATCCCCAGCAAAGCTGGTTCTGAAGGTCTTGGGTCTCATGGCAGCTTCTCTCATTGCGATACCATTGGGAAGACTGCACATGAGAGTTCTACAATGGCTACTGTTTGCACAATGGTCGTTCCAACAGCTACCTCTGACACACGAAATTCTGATTACAAACACATGCAAATCACACCTAACCTGGTGGCTTCAAACTTGCAACCTTTCCAGCGGAAGACCATTTGTGCTACCCACGCCGACAGCTACGGTGACCACGGACGCTTCCCTGATAGGGTGGGGGGGCATCTTTCAGGGACAGACAATCCAAGGCGAATGGACCAATTTAGAGTACAATCTGCACATCAATGTTCTGGAGTTGAGGGCAGTGTTTCTAGCGTTGCAGCACTTTGCTCCCCTTCTTCGTCTAGGGACTATTGCAGTTCAGACGGACAACATGTCTGTAGTCTGGTACATAAACAAGCAGGGGGGAACCAAGTCCTATCAGCTATGCAGAGAGGCCATGAGAATTTGGCAATGGGCGGAGTCCACGGGTCGCTTTTTGATAGCAACGCACATCCCGGGGTCATCCAACGTCATAGCCGACAGGCTGAGCAGAGCAATTCTGTTGCCGCACGAGTGGTCCCTAAAACAGTCAGTTGCGAAGAAGATCTTTCGCAAGTGGGGCCAGCCTTCCTGCAATCTGTTTGCGTCTCCAATGAACGCCAAATGCAGGAGCTATTTTGCCCTATTACCCCCTCCAGGGGAAGTCCCCAGGGACGCACTAGTTCACGATTGGCCCCCGGGCCTCCTGTATGCTTTTCCTCCCTTTCCCCTGATTGCCAAGTTTCTGCAGAAAGCCAACAACCTGCAAAGGACGATCATCCTCATTGCCCCATTCTGGCCTCGTCAAATTTGGTTCCCCTTTCTTCTGACACACGCATTCGGGGACCCTGGATCCTGGACCCAGAGCCAGATCTACTGACTCACTCGTCAGGGGCTCCCCACCCCTCGCTCTTGTCCCTCCATCTAGCAGCTTGGCTGCTCCGATTCCCTACTTAGCCAGGTCTGATCTTCTTTCACCTGCAGTTCAGAATATACTAGTGGCTTCTCATAAAGCTTCCACTACTAAGACCTACACTAGTAAATGGAAGTGCTTTGTGTTCTGGGCAAATACACAGCAATTGGACCCTGTCATAGCTCCTTTAAACAAAATCTTGGAGTTTTTAACAGAATTGTTCCACCAAGGTGCTTCTCCTGCCACTTTAAGAGTGCAATTGGCTGCCATCTCCAACTTTCATGTGGAAGAATGTGGGGCTCCTGTTATGGCCCACAGGCTTTGTAAGGCCTTTTTAAAAGGGTCTTTTCATATTAGACCACCAGTTAGATCTCCTACATCCCCTTGGAGTCTAAACCTCTTATTATCTAAATTGATGTTACCCCTTTTGAACCAGCCTCCTCTTGTCCATTGAAGTATTTGTCGTGGAAGACCCTCTTCTTGGTAGCCATTACATCCGCTAGGCGGTATCTGAGCTTCAGGCTCTCTCCATTAAACACCCTTATTTAATCTTTCACTCTGACAGAGTATCTCTTCGCACTAATTCATCCTTTCTGCCCAAAGTTTGCTCTATTAATAATATTAATCAATCCATTGAATTACCCACCTTTTTCAAGAATCACTCCAATAAAATGGAGTATATGTTACACAAGTTGGATGTCCACAGACAACTTAGATTTTATTTGGATAGAACAAAAGATCACAGAAAATCTGATCAACTTTTTGTAGCCTTTGCTGATAGCAGGAAAGGTGTAGCGGTTACTAAAAGAACTCTTTCTAAATGGTTAACTGATTGTATTATCTATGTTTATGATTCTTCAAATCAAGCTTTATCTGTCAAACCCAAAGGACATTCTACAAGATCAGTGTCTACATCCCTGGCTCATGCAGCTCGCCTACCATTAGATGCTATTTGTGCGGCTGCTACTTGGTCTAAACCACATACATTCATTTCTCATTACAAGGTAGACAAGGTTTCTAGGGACAGGGCAACCTTTGGTTCCACTGTGCTCAAGAACGTCCTCCCGTGAGTTCCTCAGGAACATGGAGCTAGGGACGCTACCCATGTGTAAGAACAAACGGCGAGATCGAACACTCTCACATATAGAAGTTATGTCCTTACCATAACGTTCCATGTGGAGTGTTCATCTCGCCTTTGTTCTTACATTCCCACCCTCCCACCCTCAGGAAGAACGTTCTTTTTGGTGCCTGGTCTGGGTTATTCTGCTTCTGCATTGCAGTTGTTGTATATATGATATACATGTATATATATATATATATATATATATATATATATATATATATATGATATACATGTATATATTGAAATGAAGTAGACCCATATATATATATATATATATATATATATATATAGATAGAAGTATTTTTTGTGTCTATGTGAGTTTTGGCATGAATGTGTTCTCTCTCTGACTGCTGGTTTGCTTGCAAACTAGATCTGAGGTAAAGGCAGAGGGGGATTGTGGGTATTAGGTTGTCTCGAGCTTCTTCTCGATGCAGAGCTTGCAAGCGGCCGACCTCGGCTCCGAACCCATGTGTAAGAACAAAGGCGAGATGAACACTCCACATGGAACGTTATGGTAAGGACATAACTTCTATTTACTGTGTTTGGGGACTGTGCATGTGAGTGCAAGTGTAAGTGTGCTACTTGTGAATATTTTTGACAACTTACCTTCCTTCCACTTGATTCCAGTGAAGTGAACCTCATTTGACAGATCCTCCTTAGACACAGCATGGATACTTATCCCACTCTAGCTATTCGGTTTCCTGCTGTACATAGAAAAACAACTTACTGAAGAATCCTTGCTGACTCTGTGGGCTCACTCAACACCTTAGCCAGTGGTGTGTGACTCTGCAATGGCCAGTAGTCTTTCCTCATACCACTCACTTACCTCTCTTGCTCCCTCTGGTGTAGTTCTTCAACCACCATAAACTGTGAGCCAATCCCATCCTTGTCTGATCTGGACATAGGAGAGGCATCTTCTCTGTGTCAGACAGACATTCCAGGAGATGCTTCTCAGTGTAGCTAGGAAAAGAGACCTGTAGATGTGGCAGAAGTGCCTTTTCTGAGTTTGTCTGTCTTCTTTCATACCTGTAAAGAAAAAAAAAAACAAAAGTTAAACATTTTTCATAGGAGATGTTGCAACCGTTAGAAAAGATCATTTTAATACCTTAGCTAGGACATTTTTACAATCCTTTACTCATAGTGTTCAGAAATCTTTACCAGAAAATAATGTCAGCAGAGAGATTCCTAAAGAAAACATTGTCAGAAGATTCTGACATAGACTCTACAGACGGCTTCTTCTCCTGCAGGTTCCTAAGTCCAAATCTCCGATTCAGGGGACACTTGGTCCTCACAACCTCCCTTGGAGAAATTTTCCTTTTCTCAGACAACTGACAAGATGAATGAGGTGTTTTTTTAAATGGGAATAGGTGGATATTCCCCTCTGAACTGACAAGGTATTGTGATATTTTATAAGTAGATATGTCTCATTCCACTCCCATGCCTCCAATAGTACTAGCCTTGGAGGATTTATTTAATGCTGCTTGTAGCAATTGTGATTCTCAGCCTTCACTTGTCAAAAAAGATGATAGGCTTTACAAATATTCTGAGAGTAATGAATATTTGTTTTCCCACTTCAGGTCTGACCCTGTGGCTATTTCCATATTTTCACCAGATGAAAATAGACTCTTGGTGTCTTCCAATCCTTCTCCTGTGGAAAAGAAGGAAAGGTATTGGATAGATTTGGTAAAAGAATATTTTCTTCTTCCACTTTAATATTGAATTCTTTACTATTGGACTCATATGTGGAAGCTTGTTCTTTATTGTGTAGACAGTGTGAGAAAATTATCTACACTTTCTCCTGAAGAAGAGTGTCTATTTGAATGTCATGATTTCCAACATTTCTCAGGTATCAACAGATGTCTTAAAGAGTGCGTATGATTGTGAGATATTGTGTTTAGGCCACTGCTACTGTTACACTTTTTTAAACAAGAAACATCTTTATTGAGTTATCACTTATGACATAGGCAATCATAAAAATGGAAACAAACCATATTGACATATTTTCAGTTGCAAACATCATATATCACGTATAATCTATGCAGTCATTGGGAGTCAAACATTCCATAGCTCGTTCAGTTCCTGCCTTCCCTTAAGCCTCATTCCTCCTCCAAAACATTATTCTGCGTATATTAATCCCAGAATTCCCATTTTTTATATGCAATTTGCTCTTACCCTTTTCTAAAGATCCAACCTCCAGTTGTTTTATCTGTGTTACTATATTCACTACTTTTAGTACAGTTGGTTCAGACTGTGATTTCCATTTTCTAGTAATTAGTTTTCTGGCAGTCACCAGAATTAAACTCAACAAGGCCTTACTGTGTCTGTAGTTCTGCTTCTGTATCACAGCTCAAAAAATATTTCCTTAATTACACTAATTTGCTTACCCAGTATTTCTGACAGACTAGTCTGCAGAGAATTTTTAAAGTCTGCTAACTCATTACACTCAAAAAATTATGTTCCCAGTTACCTGTTTCTTCCCTATCATACCTGCAACATTTGCAATACACCCGAGGAAAAATTCTTTGGCATTTGCTTGGAGTATAAAAATATCTATGCAAACAATTCCAAGCAAATATGCTAAATCGTCTAGACTATGTTGTATATTTGGGAACCATGCATATATCCTCTTATTGTTTTGTTGTGAACTGCTTATCCAGTCTCTCTTACTGATCCTTTCTAACCTCCTTTGATTAATTCCTATAGTTATCATATACTATTTTATGTGCCGTACTAATTGTCCTTTTTTTAATAGCAGCTTCTATTCTAGATTCTACTAAAAACTGTACCAGTGCTTAGGATTCCCCTCTATTTCTTTCTCTATGTTTATATTATGACATCAAGCCTTTATATAGAATGTAATGTGTAGCCTGCAGTCCAAATTAATTCTTAGCCTTTTTCTAGTCTATTACTTTTCTCTCTCTAATTATTTGCTCTCTATATCTTGGTTCCTTTACCAGTTTTCTCCAGTAAATTCTAGCCCACTCTTGCCTATTCTGTGTACCCCTAATTGCAGTCATCCCAACTGACAGAATCTCCTTTCTCCATTCCCGTGTTGGCTTAGTTCCTGGATTACTTAATGCTAATTTATGAATATAATATTCTGTATGGTTATTGTTATTCTCCTTAAGGATATACATCCACATCTCTTCTTTTTTTGTGAGCTTCCCCCATTTCACCATCATCTGTTTCCACTTTGAATTATAGCTTTTTGCTTGTGCTTTGTATAGTAGCTTTAGCTGTGTAGCACTGAAATGCCCCTTCAACTCAGATAATCCAAACCTTTTGTTCTAGTGGAAGGATCAACTTATCCCACTTGACTCTTGTCCTTTTCCCCTCACAGAAAAAATCCTTCAACTCTTTATTAATTGCTATCCAGAATATCTCCTCTGGTTGATAAAAATATGCCTGACCTGTGTATAAAACTAAAGGAACTATAAACATTTTACTGCCTGTATCTTATCCATAACCATAAACTAGAGCTTCCATTTTCTCAGTTTTTGAATGATCTTTTGTTTCTTCTCTTCTCACATATCCTTAGTTGCCATAACAGAATCCTTTTTAGATCATACTCCTAAGTACTTCTTTTTATCATGTCCCCATAAATATGGGTATTGCTGAATCAAATTGTGTGGGTACATAGCTTACAACTATTGTCTTTGTTTTATCATCATTGATTTTGTATCCTGAAAAGTCTTGAAACTGTCTCAGAATGTTCCACAGTACTGAAATATCCTTTTGGTTTTATCAGGTATAAAATAATATCATCCTCATATAAAGCCATCCTTTCTTGATTGCCATACCACTTGCATCCCCAAATTTCTAAGTCCCTTATTTTCTTTGATAATGGTTCTAAATATATCGCAAATGACAAAGGGAGAAAGAAAACCCCTGCCTGGTTTCTCTGCTGAAAGAGAACTTATCAGAGAGGAAACTCCCCATTTTAATTTTTTGTCTTCAATCTCTCATATATCCTCCTAATCAGCCTTATAATTTTATCAGGGAATGCAAATGCTTCCATTGCCCTACCTAAAATGTCTCAGCTTACTCTGTCAAATGCTTTCTCTGCATCAAGACCCACAGACAACAGTGGTATTTCTTACATTCTGCTTCCCTCTGGATCATCACTATTCTGTTAATGCTGTCAAATGTTTACCTCCCCTCCACAAAACCACATTGATCCATATCTATCAATTTTGGCATAATCTTTGAGATTCTTTTTGGTACTGTCTTTATTTCTATTTTTTTCCTGTCCTCTTTAGGATAACTACCCAAACCACTGTTGGCAGTTTTGATATCAAAAACAAAACTTTCTTCTCTATCCTTCTTTTTTTCCCCAAAACTATTGCCAAGAAGCCAATAGGATTTAAAAAAATGCATATCCTGTGGGCACAAAATTCCAAATTCTGATGCCCATATGGAGTGCATTTATTGTCTAGGAGCAGCACACCTCGATAATAATTGTGCTGTCTTTGCTACATTTGATTCTAGGGTGATTGAGGATAGGAGGAACAAGGTCCTCAAGGGATTACTACCTCCTTTTTCTTCTTACTCCTCTGGGGTTCATCCCCCTTGCAAACATTTTAAAGCTCCATTGAAGTCTCGAAAGAGGTCCCCTCCTCAATCTGCAAAGACTATCTCTATGACTTCAGAGCCTCTTCAAGTCTAGAAAGAGGTCCCCTCCTCGATCTGCAAAGACTACCTCTACGACTTCAGAGCCACCTGAAAAGATTCAAAGATCATTGGATCCTACTTTCTCAGATCCAAAAAAGAAAACTTCAGATCCTAAGCCCTCAGATATGATAATTTATCAATTAAATCTCCATTTCAGCCCTTGGATCTGACCTGAGGTGCTTCAAAGACTCCCAAAACTCCCTCACCTGAGTTCCTGATTGATCTGGTGTCTCCTCTGCTCCATTCCCCCTTTCTACAAACAACTCCAAGGAAACACTCTAGGCCACAATCCACTACCTCATCTGTCAGGTCCTCCAGAAGTCTCTCTGAGACCAAATTGGATAGGATGATGAGGAAGTTCCTTAGAGTTCAGATAAAGATGGGGGTTATTCTCACTCCATCTTCCATCAGATCCCTGAGCCTCCCTTCCACTTCCCATATAGTAATATCTCCTTGTACAATCCTTCCCATGGCTTCAGAGCCCTCACATCCAAGAGTCCGAAGAGGATCATTGTTGGAGCCAAAGTGGGTTACGTCTTCATCTTTGACAGTTTCCCTGACTTTCTGCTCCTATCCCCTTGGACTGGTATGAGTCTTGGAGCCAAAGCATTACCATCGAACCGGTGGGGGGGCAGGATCTACTTCAGTGTTGTTGGAGGTGTCCATGCCCCTCCCTAAATATCTCAGGTCGTTCTTCCTCCTTGAGGCATGGATCAGGACAGAGATAGGGTTTGTCTGCTTCAGAAGTTTCAGCTTTGATGCAGCTGGCCATGGCTTTTCCTGGTCTGTCTGCTTTTGAGGTGGTGGAGAGGGTTTTCTCTCATCCAAGAGACTTGATCTCTCTTTCTTCCTTGGATTCTACATGTGTTCCCCCAGCCAGTCCAAGCTCTAATCCTATTAGATCTGTTCCACAGGGACAGTCAGTACCAACTAGTGTTCAGACAGTTTCCATAGATGAACTTCCCCTCTTTTCAGACACCTCCCCAGAGCATCCCACTGAGGAGGATCCCCATAAGAGAACATTCAAAAGGAGGCACATAGATTCCACTTTGGAATTTCTCACAGAGGATACTGACTTCAATGAAGGGGAGGGGTCCCCCAGATCATCACTTGATGACATCTCATTAGAAGACATTTTCAAGATCCTTAAGCAGAAAGGTGGTTGGTCCTGAGATATTCCTTCCCCAGATGAGTCAGTATTTTTGGAAGCTTTTGGTTCTAGCCCATCTATATCTTGGGTGACTCCCCTGGCTGATAAACTTATCAGCCTAATTTCTCACCAGACCTGGAAGGAGCTGGACTCTGTGGAACCAATTCTCTGTCATCCAGACAAGATTTTGGCACCACCAAAAGACAAATCCCATTGGAACAAAGGAGTCCCTGTTGATGCTATGGTTGTGACAGCAGCCACAAAAAAAAGGAGCTAGCTGAGAAGAGCTCCTCTGTCCATTCCCCAGTAGAGAGTTGAGGGCATTGGACAGATTTGGTAAGTGCATATTTATTTCAGTGACTTTTGCCTTGAGGTCCCTGAATTATTTGTTACAATTTACAAGGCTGCAGAGAGATTTGACAAAGAAGCTTTCCAAATCCCTTTCAGAGTCTGTGTCTATGGAGGACCATAGAAAATCATCTTCACAACTGTTCACTCTATTATGCATTTCTAATGGGTCCATGAGGTTGATATCCTATGCTGCAGAGGGCACCTCACAGGCTGCCAGTTCAGGTATTGCTGTATGGAGACATGCCTGGATGTGGTTATGCAACTTTATGCAGCCTTTCAAGTCTTCTTTCATCAATGCTCATTTTGATGTAACATCCTTGTTTGGCCCTTCTGTT
Source organism: Protopterus annectens (assembly GCF_019279795.1). Taxonomy (NCBI): domain Eukaryota; kingdom Metazoa; phylum Chordata; order Ceratodontiformes; family Protopteridae; genus Protopterus; species Protopterus annectens. The sequence continues at coordinate 186,629,510 of NC_056740.1, forward strand.
AAAGAAAGGCTTTCCCACAGTGAACAGGAAGGAAAGACCCTGTGTACCTTAGGGATTCACTTTTCTATCCCTCAGTGATCCTTCACCCAGAATCAAAGAGGGAGCAAGAAAATATGGAGTTCTTTCCACTACTCACACAGAGACAGGTCTTCTAGGGAGGGGACTGTGAATAGTAAACACCATCCTCACAGCAGGGGGGGTCTGCAAAACCATGGTTTCCAAGATTCTTTCCAGATAGAACCTTTGAGTGCTTCTGAAGGGTTGCCCGACTGCTAACCACTGGAGGCAGTCGGGACACTTGTCCTTACACCCAAATGCCTGGGCTCTTATAACAAAAGATTCTCGGGTGCTAAAAATAATATCCAGAGGTTATTTCATACCAGTTTTTCAAACTCCCCCATCCAAAAGAAGACATCTTCCCAACATTCCATCCAGAGAAAAGCTGCAGCTCAAGTAATTCAGACGCTGCTAGACAAAAAAGTCATCCAGGAGGTTCCACCAGACCAAAGAAGATTTGGAACTTACTCAAGGCTTTTTTAGTGCCAGAGAAGACAGAAGACTTAAGACCAATTTTGGATCTAAGCAACCTCAACCAATTTATGAGGAAATCAAAGTTCTAAATGGTGATGGTTCAGTCCATTCTGCTCTTTTTGCACAAAGATGATAAGATGTGCTCAATCGATCTTTAGGATGCATACTGTCATGTCAAGATGAACAGATGTTCCCAAAGATATCTGCGCTTCCAGTTTCAGTTCAGAGCCCTGCCCTTTGGTCTCACCACAGCCCCAGGGTGTTTACCAAGTGTATAGCAGTGGTAGCAGCTCACCTAAGATTGCTAGGATTCTAAGTGCTTTCATATTTAGGTGACTGGCTCCTCACCGCCCCAATCAGGTATCTCCTAGAACAGTCCAGGGACTATTTGCTCCAGCTTTAGCAAACACTAGACATTGTAGTCAAAATCTCCAAATCCAAATTACAAGTGGTACAGAGCCAGAGTTCATTGGTGCCCAGTTGATCACAGCAAGTCAGATTGCTTCTCTGCCTACCTAGTATATAGGTACAATCAAGTTTCAGGTTCAGCAAATCCTTGGTCATCCTGCTACCCTAGCCAGACTAAACATTCAGGTTCAATGGCAGCTGCTATAGTCTTAATTCCTTTAGCAAGTTTCTATATGAATGTTCTCCAATGGACTTCAGCGGTTCAGTGGTCTATTCTGCAACATCCTCTGTCCTTCCCACTCAGACTCACTCGGGTTTGCAAAAACAATATTTGTTGGTGGATCCAGTCAGACGACATTTACCTAGGCCAGCCCTTTGTTCTATCTCATCCAGTGGCCACAGTGACCACAGATGCCTCATAACTAGGGTAGTGGGGGCATTTCTTGGGAAGGATGGTCCAAGGCACATGGTCCCCTCAAGAGAACAATTCAAGCATCAGTGTCCTAAAGATCAGAGCAGTCCTACTAGTGTTGCAGGCATTTCAAGATTTTCTCCCTCTGGGAACAATTGCAATCTGAACTGACAAAGTATCCATGCTCTGTACATCAAACAAGGGGGACCCTCTGTCAAGAAGCTTTGAGAATGTGGCAGTGGGTGATTTCCTCCAACCCCTTTCTGGTGGCAATGCACATTCTGGAGAAATACAGTGTGCTAGAGGACAAACTCAGCACTTCCATGCTGATGCCTCATGAGTGGTCTTTCAATCGATCAGTGGCGCAGAAGATTTTCCATAATTGGGGCCAACTTTGCTCCAACATCGTTGCATCTCCCCCACAGCAAGTGCAGCAGGTATCTTGCCCTAATCCTCACTCAGGAGGAGTCACTGAGAGATGCTCTAGTCCATGTTTGGCCCTCCGGTCTCCTTTATGCCTATCTCTTGGAACATCTGATTCCAAAATTCTTACAGGAAGCCAGTCAGCTAAATATCTCAATTGTCCTCACTGCCCCCTTTTGGCCACAGCAGGTGTGGTTCCCCTTCCTTTGGTTTCATCTTTGGTATCCTCCATGGATACTGGACTCCATTCCAGACCTTTTCTCTCAAGCATCCCAATATTGCAGGCCTCAAACTAACCACATGGTTTTACCAATTCCATTAATTGCTCGACAGCCCAGGCTTTCCTCCCCAGTTCGTCTTAGACTTTTATCTTCCCAGAGAGCTTCTACTAGGAAGAGTCACAAGAGTAAATGGAAAAGATTCTGAATTTGAGCCCTTAAAAAGGAAATCAATCCTTTTACTGCTCCTATTTCTTTGCTAGTTTTTACACAATCAAAGTACAATTAGCAGCCATATCAAATTTATGAAATTTTCATTCAGGAGAAAAAGCTTCTTGTTTAGCTTCTTCCAAGTTGTGCAAGGCTTTCCTAAAGGACACCTTCTTACTTAGGCCTTCAATGAAATATCTGTCACCTCCTTGGGATTTGACAGTTGTACTTCAGAGGTTGACTCAACAACCCTTTGAACTTTCAGTCAAAACTGATTTAAAATTTTTTATCTTGGAAAACAGCATTTTAGGTATCTATTACATCGGCAAGCAGTATTTCTGTACTCCAGGGTCTGTCATCCAAATCCCCTTACATTATTTTTTTTGCAAAGACAGAGTAACTTTATGAACCAATCCATCTTTCCTACCAAACGTAGCCTCTGAATCAAATATCAATCAAACAATTCACCTTCCTGTCTTCTTCCCTAAGTTTTCCAGTAAAGGAGAGTACATGCTACATCTTTTAGATGTACATGGACAATTACATTTCTATTTACGCAGGACAAAGGGTTTCAGGAAAACAGACCAGTTGTTTGTTTTATTCTCACTGAACAGATTAGGATTATCATTTTCTAAAGTTAACCTGGCAAAATGGGTTACTGATTGTATTTCCTTTGTATATACTCAGCAAGGTCTCTCTCTGTCAAAGCCTCCAAAGACATATTCAGCCAGATCCATGGCCACTTCTGTCTTCTGGTCTAGAACTTCCATTGATGATATTTGCACAGCAGCTGCCTGGTCTAATGCTCATACCTTTATTGCTCATTACAAACTAGATTTGACTTCTAGAAGCACAGCTGCTTCTGGTTCAGCAGTTCTCTGGAATATCCTTCCACGAGGGCCACCCAAGATTTACATAGCTGACAACTCTGTCCCATACATTGAGAAAGAATGAAAAAGACAACATCAGATATTAAAATTATGTACTCACCATAACTATGCATATGTGTTGTCCATTTGCATTCTTTGTCAACTCCCCATCCTCCTTCACCCTTCCTATTACCTTCTGAAGTGATCTCATAGACTTTTTGGAACCTTTTAGTTCCAGATTTGAGCACTGGCTTACTGTTACTTTCTCCTTCCTAATCTATTTTATATACCAAGAAAATCTATCTTATATATGTATAAAGCAGCAAACTCGATCTGAGGTATTGTAGGCTAGTTGGGGCATTAAGGATAGAGGGAGGAGCTGAGAATTGGATCAGTAAGTCTGAGAAGTGCTGCCGAGTCTGATCCAAGGTCAGAGCTGGTACCTGTACACTGAGGGAGAATAAAAATGAACAACACAGATGCATAGTTATGGTGAGTACATAACTTTAATTTCCCTTCTAGGCCCTCCGATACATTCTTACTCTTGAAAATCAAATTCTAGTCCCCACTCATAAGTAACATTCCTTGCTGAAAGCTGATTATTTCTCCCAGAATTTTCTTAAATGCCACTGTAGCAGTTTTAGGTGGAATATAAATACATGCCAGTGTAATCCTCCTTCCTTGCTAGTAGCCCCTTAGTACTACAAATCTACCGTTATTATCTTTTTTCCCTCTTCTTTTTTTAATTTCTCCAAGTCTTTTGGGTTTCTAATACCATGACGGGAATGGACCCCATTCCTTAGTCAAAGTACGATTAAATTTCATGAAATTAGTATTGTTTTATTCTTTGATGTTAGCCAAAAATGCTCTTCTCAGCACCAGCAATTTGCCCAGTAATGACGCCCTCTGCAATTCGTATGGTGTTACATGAATTGGTAACATATCTAAGTACGATTGTAAATTCTTTTTTATAAGACCAGTTGCTCCTACTACTATTGGAACTGTCTGGGTATCTTTCTTCCACATGGTTCTCATTTCTGCCTGCAGATCGAGGTATTTTATGACTTTGTGTCTCTTTCTGTACACAAGACACTGTAGTCACTAGGTGTGGCGATTTCAATGATCAATGCTACTTTTGTCTTCTTTTCTTGGACCACTATATCTGGTTTTCTTGCATCTGTCTTTTGGGCTGTTGGTATTGGGTGATCCCATGTGATGTAAACTTCATAATTTTCTATGATTCTCTGTGACTCATGTTTCCAGTGTTTCTCAGCCACTTCGATACCATAATGTTTGCGCAATCTCCAGTGTAACATTCTCGCCACATTATTATGCGTTTCAGTATACAGTCCCTCTGCCATTAGAGAGTCGCAACCAGCAATAAGGTGTGTGACTGTTTCCAGTTCGGTTCCACAAAACCTACATATGTCTGTTTCTCCCACATGTTCAATGGTAAACCAGCATGTACGTAGCCCACTATCTTGGGCTGCCAATATTAACCTTTCATTTCTTGATGTAAATTCACCTCTCCTTTACAATTCCAGCATTCGTTCTTGAGCAACATGAGGCTCTTCCAGAAGTTTTCTATACTTGCAACTATATTTATGTTTTTTCCACATATCTTGCCTTCTCATCTGGTCCTTCACCTTATATCCTTTCTTTTGTTTTTTAGCAAATTCAGTTGCTGCCTGTTTTTTATCCTCTTCTGGTTTGATTTCCATTCCTGCTTGATGTCGATATACTTCTGCTAAATTAAGCAGATATGTCATCTTAGATTTATTCTCCTCATGTTTCAAAACTTTCACCACATTTGGATCTTGCGAGGTCAGTAGATATGTGTGGAGTCCCACAATTGTAGATCTATACATGTAATCAGTTTCAAGGAGGCCCATTCCCTCCTTCAGAATGGGGAACATATAATCTTGGTATACACTGATTTTTATAAATCATTTGGTGAGCATGAAGCATCCTCCTTCTTTTAATATCCAATCTATCCAACACTTTTTGGGGCCAGTCAGTCACTCCAAAACTATAAGTTAGGACAGGAAGAGCAAATTGATTTATAGCTTGGATCTTGTTCCTAGGTGACATTGCTGTTTTCAGGATTAATTTAAGTCTTCTAAAGTACTCCTTACTAAGCTTTATTCGCATTTGTTCATGTTTTATTGCTGATCCTTCATCAATTTCCAAGTATTTATACACCCCCTCTTGCTCAAGTTCTTTTATATCACATTCCTGTCCCAAACTGAGGTTTTCCGGTGCTGCAATTTTCCTTTTTTAAAGGTTGCTTTTGCAAATTTATCAAGACCAAATTACATTCCAGTATCATCTGAAAAAGTTTTGACAACCTGCAGCTGTGCTTTCAGTTCCTCATCTGATGAGCTATACAATTTTAAATCATCGACAAAGAGAAGATGAGAAGTCATTAGACTTTGATGTTTTCTAGGAGCCAAATTATAGCCATGACCTAAGCTAAGTAAACAGCTTAATAGATTAATGGCAAGGCAAAATAGCAACGGTGACAGGGAGTCACCCTGGAATATCCCCCTTTGGATTTTTATCCCTGGGATAATAATCTGTCCTTTATCATGGCTTAATTGCAAAGTGGTCTGCCACTGTTTTATGGTTACTGTAATGTAATCAATCAGTGTAGGATGTACCTTATACATTTTTAAGCACTCTTTTATCCATGAATGTGGGATACTATCAGATGCTTTTTTATAGTCAATCCATGCCATACTTAGATTCTTCACTTTCTTACAGTTCTCTACTATAACTTTATTTAACAACAAATGATCCTTTGTTCCATATGACTTTCTTTTATTGCCCTTTTTTTCTACTGTCATAATTGAGTTTATTTCTAAATGACTATAAACTCTGTCGGCATCAATCCCTGTGTATAGGTTATACGTTGTCGGAAGACAAGTTATTGGTCTATAATTTTTAGGGTAGCTTACAGGTTCACTCTTAAGTAAGAGCATTGTTTTTCCTGTTATTAACCAGTGTGGTGTCTGTTTGGGGTGTTCATATAAATAGTTCTTACTCATGGCTAGATCCTCGTGTAAGGAAGTTAATGCTTTAAGCCAAAAGTTAGGTATTGCATCTGGGCCTGGGGTTTTCCACTTAAGAGGCTTTTCTCAACTTTGTTTCAGTCTCTCTGGCTGTTATTTCATCCCATTTCATATCCTGTACATTTAAACTTCTTATTCTTTCTTTTACTTCTTCTGTCCATTTAACATCTTTGTTATGTTCCACAGGATCTTCATAGATACTTCTCCAAAATATATCTACTTCATAGGTTCTTGGGTAGGTATGAGGCTATTGGCCCAAGGGCCTATGTAAGCCTAGCCAATAAGGTTCCATGGCTTACGCCACCCAAGAAAGTTATTTTCCTGTGCCACTGTCGAGCAGAGACACAGAAGTGATCCCCGGGGTGTATTTCCTATTTCCCATCAACTCATCAAAATTTTTCTTGAAGAGTGCTAATGAAGAACTTTGCTTGACATAGATGGGTAGCTTGTTCCAGAGTTCCTCTTTTTTCGGCGGTCTATCAATTCCTTTTACCTTATTTCCCAATTCTCTATAAAACTTTTTTGGGTCATCAGTAAATTGCTTATTTTGTGCTTTTCCCTTATATTTATCTTTGTATCTTCTGAGTCTTTCCGGCTGTTTTGAAATTTTTAGTTTAGCTCCAATAGTGCGTAATAGATCTTTGTCTGTTGTAATACTGCGCATTGCTTTTATCAGATCTATCTTTCTTAATATTTTTCTTGAACTGTTCCCTCTTCTATAATCTTCTAACAATGACACTTCTTGTCTTAGCTGCTTTATAGTTTTCTCTATTCGATATTTCCATGATGGCATTCGCTTTTGCCCCCCCCCCCCTTTTCCCTCACTACCCTATGTTCCTGTGGTAGAATTTTATCAGTTATTAATTTAGCAGCACAGTAATATATTCTATTTACTTCTGTTATATTGCATGGATCTCTGTGGACAGTCCTAATTACTGTGTTCATTTGTTTTATCAAGCTTCTGACTTTTGGGGTTTTATTAACCTTCTGCAGTCTATTTCTCTCATTGATCTTGATATATCTGTCTTTGTCTATTAAATCAAGCAACTCTTCTCTTAACTCATTTTCTTCTATACTGAGGGCACATCCCTTGTTTTCCATTTCCTGCGGGCATTCTATAGAAAGTTCTATAACATCTTCTTGTGGCACATTCTCTTCTCTTTCATCCTGTGTCATCTGTTGTTTTGTCATACGGAAACTCACTGGCCTATCACTCCTCAACATTGACTGCATCAGAGTTTCCACAGTTTCCTGTTCCTTTCCTTCCTGTCTAGCTTCAAGTGAACTTTTATACTGGTTTCCCGTGGAAGACTCCAAAATATCTTGATATGGCACCTGACCTGTTGCTTCCTGTTCCACTGGTTTCCCCTTAATTTGGATATCCATTGCTCTATCCTGTTGTGGTGCTTTCTGCATTTGATTTTCTACACTGAATCCTTTCCTTTGCAGCTGTTCCATTACCTCAATTTCTATTTCTTTGACTTCTCCATTACTAATCTCTTTTTGTACTTTTCCTCTTAGTCTTCTTATTTTTTTTTTATTGTAAAGTTTTCCATATCCGGATTCCTTTGCCTATATTTTTCTTTAAATATCTTTGGTGCTGCTCTTTTTGTATTAGTTTTGCTTTCTCCTTTGCATAAATATTACACCATATTAAATCTATTTTCCTTTCCCTTGTCCATATTTCTTCCTCACATGTCTCATGATCTTCTTGCTTTTCCTTATTCTGGGGACTCACTCCATCATGTTGTGATGTAGTCTGTTTTAGACCTTCTACATTAAATCCTTCACTTCACAGGCACTCCATAGCTTCAACTTCTATTTCTTTAACATCTACTTTACTAATTGTCTTTCCTACATTAAATCTTTGTGCTTTTAGTCTTTTTATTTTGAAATTTTCCATATCTGGATGCCTTTGCCTGTATTTTTATTCGAATATCTTTGAAACTGCCTTCTGTATATTAGTTAACTTGGCTTTCTCCTTTGCATAAATATTGCATCATATCAAATCTCTCTTTCTTTCCCATGTCCATATTTCTTTTTTATATTTTTCAAATATCTCTAGGTTTTGTTGTTTATATTTTCTCACTTCCTCAGAGGCTTCTTTTTCCAAAGAGATGAAAGTTTCTTGATCTATATAATGTTTTTCAAAAATCTGTTGTATTAATGAAAGCACATTTTTATTTGAAGCTTGTGACAGTTTTTCCTGCGGAAGTATTTTTCTTTCCTCTAATTTCTCTCCTAATCATTTTGTATATCTTGTGTCTGGAAATTCTGGGCTTTTTACATAATAGTAACAATACATCATTTCTTTCTTATCCTCAATAGTCCACTCTCTCGTCTTTATGGCTCTTTAGTATTGGAGCTCCTCTTATAATTAATGTAAGTACCGCCCTTTTCCATGGTCCAAGATATTCCATTGAATAACCATCCTGAAATGCTTTTGTTATCAAATGCACATGCTTAGTTCTTTCCAAATGTGTCTCCTGCAGCATAGCTATTTGCACTGTGCATTTTTAATATAGTTCACTACTGTTTCTTTTTTTTGTATATATCTGCAAGACCATTCACATTTAAAGATAATATGGAAAGTGTTATCATTGTGATAAGAAGCTATTATTCTCACCTGTTTTGTAAAACAGATTTTTTATTTAATGTCTAGTTTCAGCTTTTATGTTACATGCATTCACTAGTGATTGGCAGGTTGATCTTTAATACAGTTGTTTCTTGTCATACCTGTTTGAACCTATGTTACATCTTACAAAACTTTTTGTGTTAATGAAAACCCTGAAACAAAAAAAAGCAAAATACCCCAGAATCCATTAACTTAGTACAGACACACAAAACTATATACATCTTCAAGTAATTAAGTTTAATCCTCCTAACAGGAACAATTGTCACATATTGACAGCCACACTCACAGGCCTAAATTAACTTATGATAAAGGTTATCCATGCTAAGATGCATGATACAGCCTGTGGTTCTGCTTACACTATGTGCTGTCTGTATTTGTCTTATCTTTGTTCCTCTCCCAGATGTAGAAAACAAGTTGAATGCTTTTAGAAAACATTATCTCCTAGTCATTGAAAGAAAGAAAGAAAGAAAGAAATTTTCTGTTTTTATTGTCCCATTGTGAGATTGTCTCTACAGAAACATGAGAATCAGATATGCATTGCCTTTTGCTGCAATGATCTCATGTTGCACTATGAATATTTATTTGCTAGAGGAAAATGTTTCATTGTTTTCAGTGTTCTCATATTTGCTTACTTAAAAATTGTTATTAGATCAAGCCAAGGGCCTTAATCCAGTCATTCCCCTATTCAAAAGCAAGAAAAAGCATACAAGTTGTACTTCTATCATGCTCTTTTGTCTAGGCTTTCTTCTCCTTTATCATTGCAGTGCCTACATTTCTGAAAACTAAAATAAAAGAACAAAAGAAGAAGGAAAAAAGGGGGCACCTGTCTACTTTAGTATCCATATTACACACAAAGATAATTGAAAAAGCTTTACTTTATAGCATGCAATTTATATCATGTTTTATGAAAATACTGTTAAAAAAAGTTTTACTTACAGTTACCTCTTTCCTCCCTCTTCACCGCTCCTCAATGTTCTTCCAAAAATTAATGACATGAAGTAGGCCACATGCTTTGGAGTCACCTACAAGTTTAACAAAGTCAAAAAAGTCCACTATTTCCATGGTTTCTTGTTCCATCATACTTCACAAATGTAATTAATGCTTTGTAATCCCACATTTATTTATTAATTTCTGAGTTGATGCTTTTCTTCATGTTGAGAGCTCCATCTTCCAAATTGAGTATCTGGTTCATTTCCAGCATACTCCTGGTTCTTCTAATGAACTCCTGTGCTTTTTTCTGTCTCTCAAACATTTTCCTTTGGAATATCAGAAAAAGTTTCACTGGCGTAGTCCCTCTATGAGCTTTATTATCAGAAGAATAAGAGGCAGAACCCCATTCTGTTTGATAGCTCACTTTTGTTGAACAAACTTTTGTATTTTGTACTTGTTCGTTAGCATGTTCTGCGTCAAAAAATGACTTCGAACCTCCAGAAAAAATATTCTGAAGATAGATGGATACCTCAGCCTGCATCTCACACCTGCTTCTTAAAATTCACTGATCGATTGAATAAATTTACTCCTCTTCTGCCTAGTGTACAGTGAGTAATCATTTTCCACTAACAATTTACTGTCTCCAACTTCTAGTACTTTGTCCTTCTGCCACAGTTGATAGGATTGCATTTTTACTATTAAAGGTCTTGGCTGCTTTCTCATGGACAGTTTTGAAGCATACACACAATGCGCCCTTTCATTTAACAACTCTTGATGTGGAACACAAGTCTAATTGTTTGTGCTTTCATTTCTTCTTGATCAGTCTGAGCCTTGTCTTCATTTAGACCTATGATTTTTGCAGTTTTATCAGCTGATCTGAATATCTGTTTAAAGATTCTTCCATTTTTCCAACCTTTTCTTATTTCAGTTGATTACTCCTTCAGTGTTTCATTTATTTTAATCAGCTCTGACCACATTTGATTTATTTATTTTTTGTTTATATTACTGGAAGTCCTGTCATGCAGCAAAGCTGGAGCTTGAACTGCTTTTTGCGGAATAGCTGCAGGATTCTTCCCAGCCATTGTTTTCTCCTCACCTTCTGTGACTGTTTTTCTTTTAGGTTCTCTAAATGTATTCTTTTCTGGCACCCAGTGATGGCATGACAGTGCACCTACTAGCCAGTAACTGAAATTTACCCCAAAAGACAAGGCATTACAAACTAGATTATTTTCCTTGTTCCAGGACAGGCTTTGCTAGGGCCATTCTTTGGGGGGGGTCCTAAGTCCTTATCTTTCCTCCTGCTGGGTTGAATAGGCTTTGGTAATTATCTCATCTAGCCTAAAGGCTATTGCAGCAGTGAGAAGGGTGAACATGGTAAAGTTATGTAAGTTGCACTTAGCTATAACAGTAGATGTTCACATTTCTCACTGCTGCAGTAACCACACCTATCCTCTACCCCCTCTACTTTTTCATATAGTTATATGTTGGGATATAAAATTATTTGTTGTTATATATGTTAGTTATTCAGGATGAATACACTCCTTCTTTACTTTTGTGCAAGAAAGTCCTGAAGAAATCTTCACTCTGACTACTGATTTCCTTCTGCACAGCTGACCAATCAGAAGTCAGAGTGAAGGTGTAGGAGGGAGCCTGAGCTTTTGGAGGCTGTCCAGTTGTTGTGTCCTTGGCAGGACTCAACCCATATAGTCTAAAGGCTACTGCAGCAGTCAGGAATTCAAACATGTGGAGGCATGTCAAGATGGCTGAGAGCAGCAACTAGTGAAAGCTCTGTGACTTGAAAACCTTTCTCTGACAGAAAATAAAATAAAAAAATTAAAATCTGGATACTTGTTAGGCAGTTTTATTCACTAATAGAGAAAAGATTTATAGCTTCAAGTTCTTCAAAAGCTGCAATTTTTCTTTCAGAATTTCAACTGTTTGGTTAAGAGAGAAGAGACTTTGATATGAGCCACTCAAGAAATGGTACTCCGGGTTCTTGTGTGAAAAAAGTCATACAGTTACCAATATCTAGTATGCAGAATATATTACGTAAAATAGACAAACTGGATATCAAACTAGAAAATTTCAAAGGAGACCAGAAAGAAGAAGTAACATTTAGAAATTATTTTGAAACAACAAAGTACATAAATCAGCAATATGTAATAAACTTTAAATGATTATGAAGGAAGAATAACTGAAGGAGAGTCTCACACTGAATTTCTTTTAAAACAAAATAACTGTCTCATAGAAAAACTTGTTGATTCAGAAAATAGACTGAGACAAAATAACATTAAAATTTATGGTATACCTGAAAAGTATGAAGGAGATAATATAATAAACTTCTTAACTAACTGGCTACATAAAACATTAAAGCTACCTGAAACTGTATCTTTTGGAATTGAAAGGAAACATATATCCCTGAGAGCACATTTGAAGAAAGAAAACTCCCCACCATATTCATTTATAGTTACGTTCATGTTTATTTTAGAAAAAGATCAAATATTAAAAACAGTATGGTCCAGCCCACCTATTAAAATATATGAACACGTAGTCAGATTTGACAATGATTATTCCAGTAAGGTAATGAATAAAATAAAATCCTGAATACTGCTGATCAAGGAAGTTAAAAAGAACAATATTAAAGCCACTTTGGTGTTCTCTGCGAAGATCAAATTATTTCTTTCTGAAGAAACCAAATTATTTAACACTCTGCAGGACCAAATTATTTCCTTCTGAAGAAATCAAATTATTTAACACTCTGGAGGAACATTTTGTTAGCAGCAATAAAATCCTTAATAATGATGAAGAAATAGAGTGGAACAGGTATATTCCCGAAGAGACAGCATGATCTGAATTCCTGGAAAACTGCTTCTAAAATTAAAACGCCTAAAAGCAAATGATTTTCATTCTCTGATTGCAGGCTTTTTGTTTTCTGAAATAATTGATTTTCCCTTTAAGTAAAAGGTTTGTACTGGATGTTAAGCTTCAAAACATATCTAAGTATGTATTTATATTTACATTTTTAATGATGAGGGATATAAATTGCTAGTTTTACTATATTTATAGTGAAAGACTTAATAGGATTATAGGATCATAGGAAGTTACTTGGCTAATGACTCTAGGGCCCTTACCTAGCCAAGTGCTACCCTTATTTCCATGATCAGCATAATATATTTCATTTAACTAAACTTATAAGTGTATTTCTAAATGTTAAACAAATACTTCCTGTAATAGAATGTCATTAAGTTATAAGCAACAGAGTTGGTAACTTTATGACTATGTAAGTTAAAACATTTATTTTATTTGTTCTAGTATGTGCATTGGTGCATTAGCTGAATGTCATATCTGAGTAGTATGCTAATTAGAAGTGTTAAAGTGCTGGTGATTTTGTTTTCTTTGTTCCTGTGTGACACATTCCTTTCACAGGTTGTTTATGAAGCAACTGACACTAGGAGAAAGCTTGAGAACAAAATAATATTCCATTTCTCTCACAATGCTGTAGTCTTCCTGCCTTGAACGCTCTTGAAGAAAATCTAGGTCGAAGTTCATCACTAATGTCTATGAAAAATAACTTTCTTTTTTTCCAAGTATATATGTAAGAAATCTACTCAAAAATAACACCTTTTTATGTTCTTAGAGTGAAGAATTGGTAAGACAAAAGCTATAGTAATGTTTTATACTGAGATGATTCTGACATATAATTTGCTTACATTTTACATGCTAATAGCTTATGTTATAGTGTTATTAACTCTAACTGTACAAATTAACTGTACATATTGAAAGAGGTAAAGTTAGATGTCTGTTACTGATCAGAGCTAAAAGGAATGAAAAACTTACAGATGAAATTAGCAGCTGCTGTGTGCTATGAATTGTCATTTTCACACGCTGTAGTCAAATTCTGATGTCAGTATGTGAAGCTTAGATCAGAGCAGCAGTTCATGATGGCTAAAAACATATATTCAAATTAAACAAGCAGAAATTATTTTATATATAGTCAAGATTGCTTGTAATACTAAACTTAATAAGAAGAGTAAACTTCTTATGAATAATATGCAGATGCAAAAGGAATGAATATTTACTATGTAAAATTGCAAAAAGAGCAGTATGAGTAAGTTAAGAAACATATGCACATAATCTTTAATAGAGATCTGATGATTAAATAGCTCTGATGGGAGATTTTAGAAATATAATATATATAGAATAAGGTAGAATACTAGTAGAAAAATAAGCCAGAAAAATATATTTAAATAACAATCTGCTTTTAAGAAAGGTGTCTATTACATATACCTGCATATAGCAGAAATGTGAATGTACACGGTATCATGTAATTTACATATGAAACATGCAAATATTTGAAAATAATCTGAAAGCTGCAATTTGAAACTTGTTCATGTGAACCTTGAAGCTTTTTTACATGTTCTATATTATTAGATTCGCTAAGACTACCTGAAATAACTCATTTCATAAGTCAAAGCTGAAATTTGAATGTTTTATTGCTGAATCGGTACATCCATTTGATAAAAAGTAAAGTAGATTTTTCAATATGTTTGAATCTGGAAAGAGAGAATGGGATTTGAATTGAACACCTTGTAACTTTTGAATACAATGTAGACTGCATTTTTTTACTCCATAGAACTAGCAAGACATTCCCTTCGACCTTAGTAATGCACATATTTTTATGAAGTAGTTTAATAAGCGAAAGGATTTTTAAATATTTTATTTGCCATGTTAAAAGTGTTACACAATTTTGAGATAGACACTTGTACTTAAAAATTAATTCAGAGCATCTGTCTTTTAGCATGATATATATATATATATATATATATATATATATACACACACACACACACACACACATTGATTTTCCTTTTGTATTATAGTTTAGTATGATAAGATTACCTGTCACCTGTAAGTGTACAGATGTCTTTATCTCTTCAGGTCCCACTCTGTTATACTTATTTATGTAGAGACGTAGTTATAATAATGTTGAATGAGTTAATAATTTAGGAAAATTTAATGGGTAATTTATACTACTATTATATAAATAGGTATATAATATACTATTTGTGGAATTACTTAATATTTGTGATTAATAGAAGAGGCTTATTAAACTTTTATGTAGTAATGGGGAGAATACTCTTAAATGGCAAAATATATAACTAAATTAATAGTCTCTTATTATGTTGACTTATATATAATGTTATATTAATTATTTGTAAGTCATAGTAAATGTTAGCTATTTTTTTGACAAATTTTTAAGTGCTGGTAGGTAGAGCGATATTATAGTAGTTTGTCTATTTGATAGGCAAACTAGGAACTTTGGTATCCATGATACGTTGTGTTTTATTAGCAACATATACAGTTGTAGTTGTAGACCTGTCTTTGTTTTTATTATTTTTGAGTTTTAATAGTTTAGTGTGTAGAAAGGAAGCATTCCAAACATGTAGAGTGTTAAAATAGTGTTGGAGGAATGCATTAGAGTCTTAGATATAATTAAATTAACATGGCGGATAAATGTGTCATATTATCTTTTAAAATCCAGGTTTTTTAACTACATAATATGGATAGCTTTAATCTATTGTCTGTTAATGTAGATAGATTAAATAATGGCAACAAAAGGAAATCCTTAATGAGATATCTAAAATTAAATAGAAGAGACATTATATTCTTGCAAGAGACTCGCTTGATAGATAAAAATATACAGTATTTAAATAACCTAGGCTATGAAATGTTATCAGCTGCTTCTTTTAACAAAAAGAGAAGAGGACCTGCTATACTTTGGAGAAAATCTACTGTAATGCCTAAAGTCATGGAATCCATTAATGATCCCAAAGGAATGTATGCATTTGCAATAATTAAATATAATGGCAAACTCTATACACTAGCTAATTTCTACTAGATCCCAGGAGTAGGTGCAAGAGTGGCTGAAGATCACTTAAACTTGCTACAAAGTCATTGGAATGGTAGTTTAATTTTAGCAGGGGATATTAAATGCATACCTAATATAGAAGATGCAAGTGAAGGGAAGAAAGCTAAAATTCTGGCATCAATATAGATACTAAATAGATGATTTAGAAATAATAATTTAGTTGATTTATTATTAAAAGCAGAAGATAAGTCATTGTTCTTCACGCATTCTTGTTATGCACATGGGAGGCTAACTAAAATTGATAGGATTTATACTTCTATATATTTACTTAATAAAGTAAATTATTTTAAAGCTATTCCTTGTTTTTTTCTGATCATGATGCACTAAATATTAATATAGTAATTGATATAAGGAAATTTCAGATTATTTATAGAATCCCAGTATATATGATGAAATTAAAATAATTTAAGAGTTACCATAGGGAACAAATCAAAATTGTTTTTTTATCTTTGAATTATAATGGCCAGATTAGTAAAGTCATACTATGAGACTCCTTAAAATGCATATTAAAGATACAGTGGGAAGATGGGCTAGTAATAAAATGAAAGAGTGGGATAAACAGATGTTAGAAATACAAGATGAAATGCACAAAGGGAGGTTTGAACAACAAACAAAGAAATTAGATAATACTGAAATCATTAAAAAAATAATGACAAAATATCAAACCGTTTTAATGCATAAAGTGGAGATAGCTGTAGAAAAAAAACAAAATTGCACAGTTATGCTATGACTTAAAAAAATCTACATAGATTAGCTAATAGAAGTAAGATGTTAAGCAAAAGGGCACAAATCAGTAATATCCAAAATCCTCACACTAATAAGCTTACTTCAGACATAGAGGAAATGCTTAATATTTTTAAAAAAGTCCACGAGGATCTTAATAAAGGTAAAAATAATAGTCCTGATGATTACAGAATTGACAGTTATTTAAAGAAAAGTGTTACTAACAAACTTAATGATCAACAAATATCTCTGTTGAATAAGCCTATTACCCTGATAGAAGTTAAATAAGCTTAACAAAGGAACAGTGGTAAAGCTCCAGGGTTAGGTGGTGTAAGTATGGAATTATATACTCTGCTGCTTCCATTAAATATTTTAGAATTATTGAGTGATGTTTTCAGAATAATTCAGTGACAGAATAATTCCTCCCACTTGAAAATTTTCTGTAATCTCACCTATGCTTAAACAATGAAAGCATAAAAAGTTAGTTTCCTCATATAGACCTATTTCATTATTAAATGAGTATAAAATATTTAATTCCATTTTCACTACAAGATTAAGAGATATATTAGATAAATTAAAACTTGAACAGGATTTATAGTCTATAGATTAATGTATGATAATATAAAAATGAGTAATAACTATCTTGGATTTAGCAAAAGGAATGAATGAAAACTTGGCCCTAATTAGCTTAGATATTGAGAGAGATTTTAATTCTGGAGATTGGGACTACTTGCATAAAACCGTAGAAGGATTTGCATTTCCAGAACAGTTTATTAGAATATTAAAAAACCTGCATAGAGACTCCAAAGCAAAATTGGATCTTAGATTTCTCAAGGATTCACTTTAAACAAAGGCACAAAGCAAGGGTGTCCCTTGTCCTCTTTTCTATTTGGATTAGTTATTGGATCTTTAGCTAATAGTATAAGAAGCGATGAAAAAACAGATAGATTCTCAATTAACAGAGATTGTCAGTCTAAATTACAGCTTTTTTGTAGATGATAAGATGATATTTTACTAACTATAGGATATTTAAATTATTCAGTCAAAGAAATAGATGAGAAATTGAAAAGTTTCAAAAGCATCACTGCTGAAATTCAGTAATAAAACTGAAACTTTAGTGTTAAGTCAATTACTATATAGTAACTTTAACAATAAATATAAATATAGTTGGGAAGGAAAATAATTAAAATATTTAGGAATGAAACCTATCAAGAGGTAAGATTATTAACAAATAATTTTGAAAAAGTAATGGAAGAAGTGTTACTTTTTAAAACCAATGGCTGAGGCACCAAAACTAAAATATATAAAACCAATGTGCCAGAAAGGCTCCAGGAAACAGCCATTCAAAACCAAATAAACGTAAGCACTTTTATTCATTTAATGCATGAACTTCATCAGAACAAGTGTCACTTTTTATTAAAAAACAGAATGATTTTATTTTTTCTACTTTTGAGGATAGGTTAGTACTTATTAAAATTATTATATTACCAAAAATTATATATATATGTATATATATATATATATATATATATATATATATATATATATATATATATATTGCATTCAAGAGCTTTAATACCTTACAAAAAAAATAAAAAAAATGGAAAAAATGTAACTACATTCTTATGGTATCCTAAAAAGCCAAGAATAGAACTATGATGGTATTTGCTTCCCAGGTGTAGAATCTTATTCTTTTGCTGCAGGTTTTAACTCTATTATACTTTGGATAGATTCAACTTACACTAGTCAATGGAAAACTATCCAGGAGCAGATTTAACAAATTCTTATAAGTTTCTTAAATATGTTAAATTAGAAGTATGCAATAATTCTTTCATCTGGTTAACAAAATTAACCATAGAAAGAAATTAATTTTGATCTTTAGACTCTACATATATGAAATCAATTATTAAAACAGTTAAGAAATATGTTTTTAAAATTCCATTAATATCGCAATAAAAATGTTTGTGCTTTCCCATTGCACACACCTCTAGACTTAAGGAAACTCAAAACAGTGTTAAAATGCATTTACTAAAATGGAATACATTAGTATTATGGTCTGATTGCTTTGAAAATGGAGAAGTCCCCAGAATATTTAATGAAAGAATGTAAGCTGGATGAATCTGCTAACCTGATAATATTATGTATCAGTAAGAAATTAAATACATTTTTGGATAATATGAGTGGAGAGGAACAGAGCACTGTTCCCCATTATATGAATATATAAATGCTATTATTGAAGGGAGATTGATCTACAAAGGAAGCTTGTCCAAGTTAAATAAATTAATTATAAATAATAGTAATAATTTTGATGCAAAACTATAGAACGTTTTAGATAGATTGAGTGACTCAGTAGACGGTAAGAATAAAACCTTGTTACGTAAATTAGTTAGTCAAACTTCTTCAAGTTTATACTGAGAAGTATTTATGAGTAAATATATACACAGAATGTTTGTTAATCCCTATAAAATATTTAAGTTTGGTAAAATTGCTTTTTCAGTTTGTTGGAGATATAGTAAAGATGTAAAGCTGATTGGGTACACGTGTTTATGGATTGTGAAAAAAATAAATGTATATTTGGAAGAGATAAGTATTTTTAAGGGGTTATCGTCTGATAATTTTCTTAACTAGATCAGCAATACTAATGAATGTTCCACTTCCTTTGTCTGTAAATGCCAAAGAGCAAAAAATGTTTTGCGCTGTCTTGGCAGTTGCTAGAAAAGTTATTACAAAAAAAATGGAAGGTAAACTCAGTTTCTGTGTTCAAATGATTTTTAAATTTAACAGTAATACTATGTAAAACTGAAAACTTAGCGATTAGAATAAGATCTATAAATCATAATAAGACTTTTAGAAGTTGGGATAACATTGAAATATTGCTATTGAAATACCAAGACTCTTAAATATGTTAATTGTATAAGATTACACTGATGATTCAATGTATTCCTGTCGTATAACAAGATGTGATGCTGAATTTCTTCCTTTCTGTGCATATATTGTAAATATGTTAAGTTAATAAAAATATCATATCTTAAAAAATGAATTTGAACATGTGCTGTTATGGGTAAGTGCAAAGTACACAGCTGTACTTCTGTATGGCTGATATTTTCCCCCTTAAGGACTTGCACTCAAAATCATATTTTGTTCTTATTTCCCAAATCCTTCAACAATTTAATCATCAACAACCTTCCACTTTGATTTATAGCCTTCTGCTTGTGTTATATGTATCAGCCTTAAATGTGTAGCTCTAAAATATCCATCCAGATCAGGTAATCCTAAACGACCATGTTCAGTGGGGAGAATCTGCTTATCCCAATTAACTCTTGTCTTATTTTCTTCCCAAATACATTTCTTCAACTGTTTATTAATTACCATTCACAATATGTCCTCTGGTTGATAAAATATGAATGACTTTCACTGCTTGTATATTATTAGCTATAATCAGGGGCTTCTACTTTTTCAGTTTTGTATTATCTTTTGTGTAGTGTTTTCCCTCATATCATTAGCTGCTATAACAGAACTCTCTTTAATTCATATACTTAAATACTTTATCTGATATTGTCCCCATAAATATGTATGTTGCTGAACCATTTAATGTGTGTGTGTATTTTACTGATAATAGACTTTGCTTTATTTTCATTCATTTTATTTCCAGGAAAAAAAAGCTGAACCTGCTTCAAAATGTTCTATAACACTGAAATGTCCTTTTCTAGCTTTATCAAGTACAAGGTAATATCATCTCCAAATATAAGGCTAACTGTTCTTGAGTACCATGCCAGTTTTATCCTTGAATTTGTGAGTCCCTTATTTTCTGTGCCAATGGCTCTAAATATAAAGCAAATAACAAAGGTGAAAAAGACACCCTACCAGGTTCCTTTGTTCAAAAACAGCTTGCCAAAGAGGAGCCTTCCGCCTTCATTCTTGCCAGTGACCCTTCATTCTCCTAATTAACTGTATTATTCCATCAGGGAGTGCTCATGCTTCCATTGCACTACTCATAAAATCCCTACTGACTCTGTTGAATGCTTATTTTGCATCAAGATAATGGCGGCATTTTCTTACATTCTGCCTCCCTCTAATTCATCATTGTTCTGTTAATATGGTCAGATGTTTGCCTCCTTTTGACAAAACCACATTGAGCCATATCTGTTAATTTTGGCAACACCTTGACCATTCTGTTAGCTAGTAAAGGCATAAACACTTTGTAATAATGGTTTAAAATTGAAATTGGTGTATGTAAAATTAGATCTGAATTCGCTCTGCGCCCTTTGGGCAATACAGATACCAAAACTTTCTTCTGAGATGCTGGCGCTTCCCCACCTTTTAAACTATTGCTAAAGAAATCCTTCCAAATCTTTTTCACTTTCTTCCCTCTTAGCTTTCCAACTTCCATAGGAATAACATCTGTTCCCAGAGTGTTCCCTGTCAACTGTATAAATCACTGTTTTTTTTCATGTCTTCCTGTCTTAGCTGATAATTGTTGAGTCTTATCTTCTTCTAAACCTGGCATAACTATCTTCCATGAATGTTTCCAGTTGTGTTTTTTTTTTTGGTTTCCACATTCCTCTGCTTTATTCAATTTTTCATAAAATGTCCAAAATATTCCTAACAGATTGGTAGGTTCTCTGATTATTTTTCTTGTCTTAGGCTCCCTAAGTTTGGCAAAATATTTTCTCACTTTCTGTTGCATACATTGTTCTAAAAGTTTTATTTATGTTTTGGAGTTGTTATCAAAAATAGTTGTTTAACAGCAACATTTCTAAATTCATGCATTTTATCAAATTACTCTCATTTTCCCCTTTAGCACTCTGCAGTTGCTCCTCTTCCTGTTCTGTGAGATTTCCTTTATTCTTTAGTATTGTAGTACTTTTTGTCAACCCTCCTATTACTTCTTTTTCATATCTCTTTCTCTTTCTTTTTTAATTCTATACTATTTTTAAACTCCATTATTATTTTATCCCACTCATTAGGTATCTCTTCTGAAGAAATTTTTGTTTCCTCTAATAACTCTTGAATCATTTCTAATACCCATTTCTTAAATTCCTTTCTTTTTAACAGGTAAGTGGGCAAGCGCCAGTGTCTCAGTTTTATTTCACTACCTTGCATCTTTATCTAAGTTTTTAATGGTGCATGATCTGAAATAGTTATTTGATGTACATCAAAGCTTTCAGTTAAATAAATACAAGTGCCCTTATGAAATATAGCTTCTATCCAGCCTAGCCCACTTATCATACCTTGGAGAATAGTATGTAAATTCTGTCTGAGTTCCTTCTACTGGGTTCATATGTTCCATATTCTCATTTATTTGTTTGGAAATCTACCATTTCATGTTATATTTCCACTTGTAGGTCATCCTGAAGCATCTTCACTATTGCAAACCAAGTTCCAAACCCTACCCATAAAAATATTCCCTGCTGAAATCTGATTGTTTCTCCCAAAATTATCTTAAGCTCCATTATACTAGATGTTATATTGTCCTATCTCACCTTCATTCTTGATGGCTGAGTTTGGAACTGAGCATTGGCTCCGACTCAGCCACATACTAAAGCTCGAGAGCTTTCACTGGCTCGAGACTATACCCTATCCCAAGATGCCTAGCAACATTTACCCAGCTCTCATTTCCGCTTACTACTTTGGGATTGCTTTTTCGCTGGCTCAGGCTGTTTTTTCTTACTTTGCTTTTTGAGTGTTTTCTAGTAGTTAAATCTTTGTTAATTTATCTTTGTTAAGTAGCTTACTCTTTTGGGTGCCTTTTAAGTGTAGTTGTAGGTTCTTTCGCTGTGTTTTTGCTGATTCCATGTGGGCTGTCGTTCTTTCAAGCCTTTTCCCTTTCCCAGCTGAAATTTAGCTTCTTTTTAAACTAATCTGTTTAAGTTAGAGGATTCATTTTTGCCCCCTTCTCACTTAGCCCATTTTTATTTAGAGGGCTCTCCTTTCCTCTTATTTCCTTAAACTTTGAAGGTTTTGCTGTTTAAGTTAGAGTTGTCTCCTCAGGTTAGAGGAGTCCGTCATTTAACTTAGAGACCTCTCCTCTAACCCTCTCTCTTTTTTCTTTATTAAAAAAAAAAGTGTTGGTCTTTCTCTCTTCTGGTGTTGGTTTTGTTTATTGAGTTAGACTATATAGTGTTTCTTTTTTGTACTGGTTGTGACTGATTGCTGGTTTGACTAATTGCTGGTTGTGACTAATTACCAGGATGTCTAAAGATCCTACTAAAGAGACTAGACAGTCCGGTTTTAAAAAAACTGTGATTTTTGCACACAAAAAATGTCTATAACAGATGGACACACTAGCTGTGTTTATTGTTTGGGGGCCGTTCACCTGCAGGATTCCTGCTCTATTTGCCATGGCTTTAGTTCAAGGGTTCTGCAGGAGCGGAAAAGCAAGTTAATAGTCAGGGGCTTATTAAAGGAGTCTTTCAAAATGGCTATCGAAGGGAATCAGGCCTCCATATCTTCTGGCAAGTCCCAAAAACATCAGCTTCTTTGGCTCCGGTTTCTGAGACGACGAAGAGACAAGAGAAACAGGTTACTTTGGATCCGAAGTCTGTTGGTTCTGAGAAAGCTAAGTCTCTATCGGTTCCACCTGAGTTATTGGAACCATCTCGGAGCAAAAAAAGGAGCCGGTCACCATCCTTGGAGCCAGTCCATTCAGTGCCACAGTCTCCTCTGCTGCAATCGGTGGCAGATAGCCACAGATAATTCCACCCATTCCTCTCGATCATCCAGGAGCCTATCGGACGATGATGTGGAGCGGGTGGTTAGGAGGTTGCTTCGGACACCGGCCCTAGCAAACATTCTCTCAAGCCCAGCCCAGAAGGACTTGGAGCTGACTACTGAATCTACCTTACCTTCCATTCCTCCTCTGACTCAGACAAATTTAGAGCCAGAGTGCCTGGAGGTCCTTGTGGTGGAACCGTTGGACTCAAAAACCATCCCTGGTGTCCCGGTTCCGACCTCCGCTCCAATCTCATCGATGTTGTCTTCCATCAAGGGATCTGGGAGCCAACACTCCCTTGTCAGTTCTGGGGGGAGAGTCGAATTGGACCCTTGTCGGATCAGACTCTTCCACTCGGGGCTTCAGCACAGGTGAGTTCAGCACCCACATCAGCCTCACAGCCATCATTCTTGGTGGGGGGGAGATCTCCTGGTTCCTCGGAGCTGGAGGGTCCCTTGGGCCAGGATCATGGTGCCTTCGAGGTGATGAGTGTGCTCTCCCCCGAGTCTGCTCCACCCTTGGGTCTAGGTACTCTTCCCCCAAAAGGGCCAGTGTCAACCTCAACGCCATCTCTCCAGCCCAAGCGTAGAGAGCCAATGCTGCAGGATGTCGCAATGGGTGAGACACTCTCTTCTGAAACCTCCCCAGAGTATCCCTCTGAGGAGGTTCGTCAGAAGAGAACATGTAAGAGGAAACACTTAGACTCTCCTGAGCCTGTCACGTCGACTACAAACTTAGGGGATTCAGAAGGTTCCCCACGCTCACCCTCTGAGGATATTTCCTTTTCAGACGTCTTAGAGATCCTGAAGCAGAGAGGTGGCTGGAAGACCCTCTCCCCTTCTGAAGATGAGTCTGTATACCTGGAAGCATTCAGCTCTTGACCCTCCACCTCTTGGGTGTCTCCGCCTTTCGACCAACTCCTTGGCGTAGTCAGTCGAAAGGTGTGGGGCTCTCCAGAATCCATGGAACCTTTTCCGAGGAGGCCCAACAAGTTTATTACTGCCCTGAACAATAAGCAAATGTTAAGTTGTCAATCTCGCCTTCATTCTTGCTGGATGGGTTCAGAGCCGAACCTCGGCTCCGACTCGGCCTATTACTAAAGCTCGAGAGCTATTTTTACCGGCTCGAGGCTATCCTATGTCCCATAATGCTAGGCGTCATATACCCAGATCTCGTTTGCCGCTTCAGCTACGAGGTTGCGTTGTTTTGCTGGCTCCAGGTTGTATTAATCTTTTTCTTGTATTTAGTCAGTTTTTTGGTTGTAACCTTAGCAATAGTTATTCCTAGTTCCTAGCCTATAGATCCCTGTTTAGAATCCCCTCTTAGGTAGTTTTTTTCTTCAGTTTTCCCCTCACTAAATAGTTAGGCCTTTGGCTAAACTTGTTCTTTTACAGTTTCTGTAGCAGTAAATCCCTTTGGATTTTTTCTGTAGATTTTTTCTTGTATGTGTGTGCCTAGAGTTAAACTGTGTTAAAAAGTGTTGGGTTTTTGTTTTTCTTGGTCTGTTACAAGCTCCTTGTGTGTGTGTTGGCTGATTGTGACTAGACCGCTTAGAATTGTCTTTTTCTGCCCGTCATCCTTGTTTCAGGATGTCTAAAGACATCAAGGTCTTGGGCTTCAAGAAGTCTGACTCGTGCTGTCAGAAGATGTCTCTGACAGACGATCAAACTTCTTGTGTATATTGCTTGGGCCCTCTGCACCTGCAGTACTCTTGTTGTGTCTGCCATGCGTTCAGTCCAAGAGTCCTGCAGGAACGCAGAAACAAACTTATTTTGAGAGGCTTGTTGAAGCCTGAAGGTTCCCCGGCTAAGCCTTCGTCGTGTAAACCTTCCAAGCCCGCCAAACCGTCGGCTCCATGTTCAGAGCTGTCACCGAGCGGCGCTACTACTACTACCTCTGCATCGGTTCCGGCCGGAACCGATGATTCGAGGCCTCAGTCGGCTCCGACTCTGCTGTCGGAGCCATCTTCGAGCAGAAAGCATTCCAGGTCTCCTTCCCTGGAATCTGTCCATTCGGCTCCGAAGTCTCCCCTGTTATTGGAGCGGAGTCACAGGTCCCATTCCTCTCGGTCTTCCAGGCTGTCGGATCATGACCTCGAGAGGGTGGTTAGCAGACTACTTAAGTCGCAGGCACTGGCCCAAATGTTGCATAGCCCTCCTCATCAGGCATTGGCTATCACTACTCCCTCTTTGATTCCTCCTCCGACTCCTCCTTTGAGTTTGGAGCCAGAGATCGTAGTGGACGGGAACGTCGGAGCCGATACCACTCCTTTCGGCTCCCTCGTCGGCTCCGATCTCTTCCTTGGTTCCATCCTTGGAGGGATCCGGGCGCCGGGACTCCCTCATCGGTTCCAAGGGGGCAAGTGGCATTGGACCCTTGTCCGACCCTGTTCTCCCTCTTGGAGCCTCGGCGCAGGTGAGTTCGGCCTCGATATCGGCCTCGGAGCCGTCCCTCTTGGTGCCAGGAAAAGTCCTTGTCTCTTCGGAGCGGGGACCCCCTTCCCTGCCTGATAGGGACGCCTTTGAGGTCATGAGGAGTGTGCTGGCCCCTGTGCCTGCTCCACAGTCGGCTCCTTTGGCTCCTCCCTCTATGGTGCCTGCTTCAGTCTCTATCCGCCCTTCCAATCCCGAGCATGGAGAACTGACGCTACAGGTAGCCCCATTGGGTGTATCCTCCTCTTCCGAGGCCTTCCCTGATCCTTCAGGGGGGCCCCCTCGAAAGAGAAAATGCAAGAGGAAGCATATAGACTCCCCTGAGTCAGTCACGTCTGACACCGACTTGGATGAGTCAGAAGGGTCCCCAAGGTCCCCCTCTGAGGATGTCTCCTTTTCTGACATCCTGGAGATTCTTAAGCATAGGGGAAACTGGTCTGCCCTTAACCCTTCCTAGGATGAGTCTGTGTACCTGGATGCATTCGGTTCTAGCCCTTCCACCTCCTGGGTGTCTCTGCCTTTCAACCCACTCATGGATGTGGTGGCTGGAAAAGGCGTGGACGGCTCCGGATACTATGGAACCAACTCCCCGGAGGCCTACAAAATTTATTACAGTCCCTTCTGACAAGCAGTTTCTAACTAAGGGCATCCCTGTTGATGCCATGGTGGTGGTGGCGGCCACTAAAAAGGAGTTGGCTGACCCTTCAGTACCTGTCCATCCTCCTAATAAGGAATCTAGGACTATGGACAGGTATGGCAAGCGGATGTTTTCTTCAGCGACCTTTGCTATGCGGTCGCTGAATTATTTGTGCCATTTCACCCGTCTCCAGAGAGACCTTCTCAAAGAACTGGGTGATACCTTACAGGACCCATCAGCTGCGGGGTCTCAGGAAAAGATCAACTCCCAGCTGGGGACCCTGAACTCTATTATCTACTCCTCCATGCGGCTCATTTCCTATGCAGCCGATGGAGCGAGTAGGGCTGCGGGCACGGACGTTGCTCTAAGGAGACACTCCTGGATGCGGCTTTGCAATTTTGCTGACCCCTTCAAGGCGTCCTTCACTAACACCCCCTTTGATGGTTCTGCCTTGTTTGGACCTCAAGTGAAGGATACATTGACCAGGTGCGAGCAGGAAGGCAAGACTCTCTCTGCCGTGGGAGTCCGTTTTTCTACCCCTTCTAGACCATACCCTAAGGGTCAGAAGAGTGGGAAAATGTGGTTCCGCAAACCTCAGGGAGTACTGCCTGATGCACATGGTGAGCTTCCCTCCAGAGGCAGAGGAGGGAACAATAATAGACGCCGCCCGAGGGGCAGGGGGGGTCCGCAGAATCAGGGTCGCAGAAAACCCTTCTCTGACAAACCCTTCCAGCACCCCTGAGGAGCTGCCCAACTGCCCACCTTCGGAGGCAGTCGGAGAAAGACTATCGCTGTACCCAGAAGCCTGGCATTCCCTCATGCAAGACAAATGGGTACGGTCGATCATATCCGAGGGTTACAAAATTCCTTTTATTCACACCCCACAACAGCCAAAAGGGCCCCTTCCAGATGTTCCACCCGGTCTGAGGGATCAAGCAGCACTAGAAATTTCAAAGCTGCTAGAAAAAAGAGCCATCCAGCCAGTCCCAGCAGACCAGCAAGGATCCGGAGTCTACTCCAAGTTCTTTTTGGTACCAAAAAAGACGGGACTGGAGACCTATTTTGGAT
Organism: Protopterus annectens; assembly: GCF_019279795.1. Taxonomy (NCBI): domain Eukaryota; kingdom Metazoa; phylum Chordata; order Ceratodontiformes; family Protopteridae; genus Protopterus; species Protopterus annectens. The sequence continues at coordinate 186,656,718 of NC_056740.1, forward strand.
GTCAGCAGGCTGAACAAGTCTGTTCAAAGAACTAAATTCCGGATGGTCACGCTCCAGTCCATTCTATCCTTTCTGGGTCAGGACAATTGGATGTGCTCTATAGACCTTCAGGATGCGTACTATCATATCAAAATGAACAGGCGCTCCAGGAGGTTCCTCCGCTTCCTGCTGGGAGCCAGTCACTACCAGTTCAGAGCCCTGCCCTTTGGCCTCACTACAGCCCCCAGGGTGTTTACCAAATGCATGGCAGTGGTTGCGGCTCACCTGAGACAACAAGGATTCCAGGTGTTTCCATACTTAGACGACTGGCTCCTTACTGCCACCACCAAGCGTCAGCTACTCCATTCCAGAGATTATACCCTCCAAATTTGCAACGAGCTAGGTATCTCTATAAACTCCGAAAAGTCTGCCTTGTCGCCTTGTCAATCTATTACCTTCATAGGCACCATTTTAAACACTGAGGAACTGTCAGCAAAACTGCCTGTACAAAGGATTTCAGTCATTCGCGATCATGTTCAAATCCTACTACAAGAGAGCAGAGTCCAGGCCAGATTCGTACTAAAAACCCTAGGTCTCATGGCAGCAGCCATCGCATTACTCCCCCTAGCTCGCTTTCACATGCGGATCCTGCAATGGATGCTGTTTTCCCAGTGGTCCTTTCAACAGCTTCCAATGTCACACAGCATTCTAATCACTCAGTCATGCAAAAGGCACCTTTCGTGGTGGATGGTCTCCCCTCAGGTTCTTCATGGCTGACCTTTTGTCCTTCCTCCTCCTGTTGCTACTGTGACAACGGATGCCTCCCTGATCGGGTGGGGGGGCATTTTCAGGGCAGGACAGTCCAGGTTACATGGCAACCTTTCGAAGGCCACCTGCACATAAATGTCTTGGAAATGAGAGCGGTACTTTAGCATTGCAGGCCCTTCAAGACTCTGTACCCACCGGGACTATTGCAATTCAGACAGACAATATGTCTGTAGTGTGGTACATCAACAAGCAGGGCGGAACCAGGTCCTACCCCCTATGTCGGAAAGCACTCAGACTTTGGCAGTGGGCGATCTCTTCTCAACGGTTTCTGGTAGCAACGCATATCCCCGGGAAGTCCAACGTCATAGCGGACAGGCTGAGCAGAGCCATTCTCATGCCGCACGAGTGGTCTCTCAACCAGCTAGTAGCGGAAAAAATTTTCAGAAGGTGGGGTCAGCCTTGCTGCGATCTTTTTGCAACCCCTCAAAACAGCAAGTGCCGAGACTTCTTCACCCTCTTCCCTCTCCCAGGTCTTCCCCCCAGAGACGCTGTAGTCCACGATTGGCCCCGGGGTCTTCTGTATGCTTTTCCCCCCTTTCCCTTAATTACTCAGTTAATCCAGAAAGCAACTGCTTTGAGATCCAGAATGATCCTTGTTGCCCCTTACTGGCCTCGACAAATTTGGTTTCCGTTCCTGCAACGTCATCTACTAGATCAGCCCTGGCATCTGGACCCAGCGCCAGATCTTCTGACACATCAGTTGGGCAGGCTGCATCAATCTCTTCAATCTCTCAACCTCACAGCTTGTTTGCTCCACTTCCAACCCTAGCCAGGCTTCCCTCAATCTCTCATTCAGTTTGTGACATCATCCTCGCTTTGCACAAGTCTACTACCAGAAAGACTTATGCTAGCAAATGGAAGCGTTTCTCTATTTGGGCAGGGGAGAAACAAGTTGACCCTTTTACAGCTCCTGTCCATACAGTTTTAGAGTTTTTGGCAGAACTTTTTCAAATGGGTTCTTCTTCAGCCACCATCAGAGTTCAGCTGGCAGCTATTGCAAATTTTCATGTTGGGTTGTCAGAGACCAGCATTATGTCACACAAACTTTGTAAAGCCTTTCTAAAAGGAACCCTCTTACTTAGGCCCCCGGTAAAAGATCCTCCCCCACCATGGGACCTAAATTTGGTGCTGTCGTCTTTAATTCTCCCTCCCTTTGAGCCTGCGGCTTCCTGTTCGTTAAAGTTGCTCTCTTGGAAAACTCTGTTCTTAGTAGCCATCACTTCAGCGAGAAGGGTATCGGAACTTCAAGCCCTTTGTGTTCGCCCTCCTTACCTTGTTTTTCACAAAGATAGAGTGTCACTTAGGACTAATCTGTCCTTTTTACCCAAAGTACTCTCTGAAAAAAACCTGAATCAGACCATCGATCTTCCTGTCTTCTTCCCACTTTATACCAATAGATCTGAACGGAAGTTACATTGTCTGGACGTTCACCGTCGATTACGCTTCTACCTGGATAGACCCAAGGAGACGAGGAAATCAGAACAGCTCTTCCTGTCTTACGCGGAAGGGAAGCAAGGTCTGCCAGTTTCCAAAGTAACCTTGTCCAGGTGGTTGACCTCTGTTATCATGTTGATTTACCAACTGAGGCATAAAGAGCTCCCTATTAAGCCCAGAGCTCATTCAACCAGAGCATTAGCTTCTTCAGTAGCCTTTCAGGCAAGATTGCCAATGGATTCCATTTGTGCAGTGGCCACATGGGCCTCTCCTCATACCTTCATTTCTCATTACAAGCTGGACATGACCTCTAGAAGTCGGGCTGATTTTGGTTCCACTGTACTCAAGAGTCTGTTCCATTGAGCCACCCAGGACTAAGGTGCTAGGGACGCTGTCCCATCCAGCAAGAATGAAGGCGAGATTGACAACTTAACATTGAGAAGTTATGTACTTACCATAACGTTCCATGTTAGTTGTCTTCTTCTCGCCTTCTTTCTTGCGTCCCACTCTCCATCCCCCTAGCCTGGCAAGACCGCGAGTATCTTCTGAGATGTGTTATCACGAGTGTTATCTCCTTAGCTACCTCTCTTCCTTTTCTTGGTAACTATTATAAGAGTTTTATATATGTATATATATATATATATATATATATATATATATATATATATATATATATGAGCTTAGATATATAGAGGTATATATATATATATATATATATATATATATATATATATATATTCTCTGTCATGGTGGGGACATGTATGTCCATAGTGTTAGCTATCAAATGAGATCTGGGTATATGACACCTAGCATTATGGGACATAGGATAGCCTCGAGCCGGTAAAAATAGCTCTCGAGCTTTAGTAATAGGCCGAGTCGGAGCCGAGGTTCGGCTACGAACCCATCCAGCAAGAAAGAAGGCGAGAAGAAGACAACTAACATGGAACATTATGGTAAGTACATAACTTCTCATTCTTGACCAAAGGTGTCCCAGTAGATGCGGCGGCCACCGAGAAGGAATTAGCTGAAACTTCTTCATCTGTTCATCCGTCAAATAAAGAGTTTCGAATGATGGACAGATATGGGAAGGGTATTTTCTCTTCAGCGGCCTTTACTCTTAGGTCGCTGAACTATTTATCCCATTTTACCCGACTTCAGAGGGATCTCCTGAAAGAGCTAGGAGATACCCTCCAGGGTGCTATAGCCGCAGGGGTGCCAGACAAGGTCAACTCTCAGCTTGCGACTCTAAATTCTATAGTAAACTCCTCCATGCGCCTCATCTCCTACACAGCCGATGGAGCGAGTAGGGCAGCAGGCACAGGAATAGCTCTGAAGAGGCATTCCTGGATGTGCCTTTGTGAGTTTGCTGAACCGTTTAAGTCTTCCTTTATAGACGCCCCTTTTGATGGCTCATCTTTGTTCGGGCCAAAGGTTAAAGAGACTCTTACCAGGTCCGAACAAGATGGCAAAACTCTCTCTGCCATGGGAGTACGTTTTTCCATCCCTACCAGGCCTTCTCCCAAAGGCCAGAAGGGTGGGAAAATGTGGTTCTGGAAATCCCAAAGAGCTTCGCCGGACACACGTGGTGAATTTTCCCCAGGGGCAGAGGGGGAAATAATAATAGAAGACGCCGCGCTCACGGCAGAGGGGGTCCACAGAACCAGAGCGACAGAGATACGTTCTCTGGCAAGTCCTTCCAGCGCTCTTGAAAGGAGGTCCACCTGTCTACCTCTGGAGACAGTCGGGGGCAGATTATCACTGTTCCCAAAGGCCTGGCTCAACATCACTCGACAACTGGGTACGGTCAATTATATCTAGGGGATACAACATACACTTCTCTTCTCCACCTCCTCCAACAAGATCAATCCCAGGCATCCCACCTGGTCAAAGGGATCAAGCAACCCTAGAAATCCAAAGGTTGCTAGAAAAAAGAGCCATCCAAGAAGTCCCCGCAGACCAAATCAGAGCCTTTCTGAAAGGTACATTCCTTTTAAGACCTCCCATAAGAGAACTGCCACCTCCTTGGGATCTAAATTTGGTACTAGCTAATTTAATTCTCCCTCCTTTTGAACCTGCCTCCTCCTGTTCACTAAAGTTCTTAACTTGGAAGACAATCTTTTTAACAGCTATTACCTCCGCTAAGAGGGTTTCGGAATTGCAAGCTCTGTCTATCTGTCCTCCCTATTTGATTTTCCACAAAGTATGTTCTGAGTCCAATTTAAATCAGTCTATTGGGCTACCTGTATTTTTCCCCAGTCATGGCAACAGGGCAGAATACAAGCTTCACCAACTGGATGTTCATAGGCAGTTGCAATTTTACTTACATAGGACAAAGCAATTCAGAAAATCTGATCAACTGTTTGTTTCATTCTCAGAAAACAGAAAAGGAACTTCAGTTTCAAAAGTCACCTTATCAAAATGGCTTACGGACACCATCACTTATGTGTATAGCTCTCAACACAAGAAACTTCTAGGAAAATGTTGAGGTCATTCAACTAGAGCTATGTCGACCTCCACTGCCTTTCAAGCAAAACTACCCTTAGATTCAATTTGTGCTTATCCTTTGGTTCCACTGTTCTGTAGAGTTTATTCCCTTTGAGCCACCCAAGAAAGAAGGTGCTGGGGATCCTGTCCCAACCATCAAGAATGAAGGCGAGATAAGACAACATAACATAAAGAAGTTATGTACTCACCATAACGTTCCATGTTTGTTGTCCATAATCTCGCCTTTATTCTTGCATCCCACCCTCCTCCCCCCCTCCTGGAGGATCGAGAAGAATTTTTTGAAATTGACTATGAGTTCTGTTATTCCCTTCGTGCCTCATGAGTTATAAGCGGAGTTTGTTGCTTTTACTGTGGTGGGTTAGATAGTCTTGTGATTGTTTTCTTACAAACAGATCTGGTAACTGTCACTAGGCATCTTGGGATAGGGTGTAGCCTCGAGCCAGTGAAAGCTCTCGAGTTTTAGTATGTGGCCAAGTCGCTAGCCCACCCATCAAGAATGAAGGTGAGATTATGGACAACAAACATGGAATGTTATGGTGAGTACATAACTTCTTTTTTTTTCGGTAGACTATACATACATGCCAGCATAATCCTCCTCCCATGCCAGCAACCCCAGAATCTGCCATTATTATCCTTTTTTTTTCCTTTCTCTTCTATCATTACTGAATCCCTTCTGGCAGTCAGTATTATCACTCCCTTTTTCCTTTATCCATATTCTGCTGAATGTCTACCTGAAACCTTTTCTTTGTCAAATTCACATGCTTTCAGTATCCTGTTGAGTTATGGGAAAAGATTTTCTCTGAGCAAGTCGTATTAAAAATCATATTTCCTAGCTAATAAATCTGCCACTCACTGTACCTGCTCTGTCTGTTTTTGAACTGTTAGGCGACCTTCATTTAAATCATTTTTCCAAACTCAGCACTTTGCTTTTTTCCCTTAAAGATCAGTGGTATATGTTTTTACTTCTTTCACTAATTCTTTATCTTGCCTCTGTTGCTCATCAAGCACAGTTTGCTCAATTCCATTGTACTTTTCTATTGCACTCACTAACAGCTGCAGTCAGCAAAACTCATAACATTAAATAATAAATGAACCTTCAGTGTCTCTTTGTAGTAAGATCGTATAGTAATGGACATATTTATCCGTAACTGGCACTACACTGAGGCATGATCTGATATCACCATGAGATATGTGAACACTCTTGCTATTAACTAAGCATGTCCTATCAATTCTAGTTCTAGAACTTGACTTATATTTCTTTGAATAATTTGTAGAGCTTGGAGTACCATGTGCCCCTAAAAAGACATCTGTTAGCCCTATACCTCTTGTTTAAAGCACTGTATAACTCCTTAATCTGGTCATGTCATCCCTATTGTCCCCCTTTTGCATCCCTATTACATGTGACTACATTCATGCCCCCCTTGTTAATACTTAAACCTTCTTGAAAAGTTAATCATTGCCTTGGGTGTTAATTGTCCCATTCCTTGGAACACAAACTAATGCTAAATGTTCCTGGTTTTAACAATTTGAGAAAATATCTGTTATATTATTCCAACCCTGTTTCTGTCTTCACTGTCTCCAGAGATAGATTTTAGCAGTCATAACACTGCTAAGTTTCTGTTAGATGTCCTGCACCTGGGCATTACCCAGCTCTTGTACTGATCACTGTGTTTTGCTTATTAAACACTTGAATATTGAAATGACTGTGAATGAACTCCCTTTATTACACCAGAGGCACTTCTTCCTTTCCTAAAATATGTAATCCTTTCTAGAAGTTGTTAACTGTACTAGCAAATATCAAGCTTAAAATGTTAAACTAAATAAAACATGCACTGTCACTAAAAACAATCTGTGCAAATGATGGCCAGATCTCTGCCTGCATCTTAGGGTACTGGACAGCTTGTAAGGGATAAAGCAAGCTGTGATAGTTCTTCCATTTCAGGGGGATGAGAGGAGCACTGGGGCTTTGCAGAGGTGCAGAGGAACCTCCTAGAGGAGACTGAAGTATAATAAGGTAGCTGGACATGCTAAGGTGCAAGTCTGTGTATATGCATACAAAGATTTATTTTTCTTTATTGAGCACCCTTACTTCTTGAAATACAAAACATCGTGGCTTGGCTGCATGGTGCAGTACTGGATTTCTGATCACTTTCTTCTCAGTATATACCACTGAGTATTCATGTTGCTGATGGTTCATATGGTGGGTGGCCTCAGTCTGGAGTGTTAGCAGGAATGAGTGTTTTTTCTTTTGCCAAATGCGAATGTTCGAATTGTATTAATCAAAACACTAAAACAACAAAAAAGACAGCGGAATCGGACTGGTAAATAAGGCACGGACTAATTTATTACTGTAAGCGCTTTCGGCCAAGACCATGCTTAGCCTTCATCAGACAAAATGCATTAAACACAGCACTCCATATATATTCACTCTAACAAGCAACAAATTAGAAACTAATTACCCAATCAAAATATCAACTCAATTAAAACCAATTTAAACCCCACCATAATTACCATTCAAAGGTTAAAATACCAAGCATACATTAAAAACCGAATCAATTTTTTCCTTTTTTATGATTTTTTCAGATTCCATATGTAACCTGATAATTTCCTATTTAAAAACTTATCACAATTTAATAACCATCCTTCAACTTTATAAATAAAGTAATAATAAATATGTTTATAAATACACATAAAGTTAATAATTTGAAAATGAATTTAAGTTCTTGCATTTCTAACACTGCCTCTTTAAAACAAAGACTAAGTATATAAGTAAGATTTAACATCACTGAGGCTCCCCAACTAAACATTCATCTAAGTAGAGCTTTTAGCTTAAGAATACACCTAATTGAAGCAAAATCATTCAAACCTGGGGGAATATGTGCAGATGTTCTGATCTGCCAAAACAGTTCTTGCTCTTCCAAGTGTAACTGCCAAGGTCCACCCCTAATATCATTTTTAACCTGGTGGACAACAGTGAATAGGAAACCATGTTCTGGATACTCTAACTTGTGCCTAGCGAGTGCATTAGTCAAATCATTCCTCCCTATGGCATAAAGATGTTCATATACTCTCTTCCTTAACCTCCTCTCGGTTTTGCCTATATAGAAGGAGGGACATTTCTCACATAAGGCGACATAAACTACCCCCCTAGATTCACAATTATAATTACCATTAATAAAGTAATTTTTCCTATTAATGTTAATTTTATTACCAGGGAGGATAAATTTACATTGTGGGCACATTCCACATTTTCGCATACCCACGGCCTTATCTTTACTTTTGACCTTAGTCTTTTCTACAAGATTTTTAAGATTAACACCCCTTCTATATGTAAATGTTGGGTGTGTGCCTAAAACTTTAACTAAGCCCCTATCCTCTAGGATGATACTCCAATTCTTGATTAAAATTTCCCTAATTATTTGATGGTCTGTACTGAATGTAAAAAGAAAATTAATCCTAGGTAGTGCCGTGGTAGCATTGTTTGTATTGGCATTAAGTGTTCTATCCATCGTGCCACCACCTAACAGGGGCAAGAAGTGTCCGTTGCTTCTTTTGACCTGCACTTCATCCATCATCTGCTTTATTAGATAATCAGGATACCCTCTACTCAAAAACATTTTCCCTATATTATCACATTCCTTAATGAAATCTACCTCATCTGATATCATCCTGGCAGCCCTAACAAACTGCCCCTTTACTACACTTCTTTTTTGATAAAAGGGGTGACAACTTGAAAAGTGAAGGTAACTGTTTGAACATGTTACCTTTCTATAAATCATAGATTTAAACTTGTTGTTTACTTATTTTTACATCTAAGAAGTTTATTTCATCAACTCCTATAGAGTACGTAAACTCTAAGAAGTCAGTCATTCTAGAAATGCTGTCTATGAAGTCAGATATCAGATTAAGGGGCCCTTTCCAGATAAAACACATGTCATCTTGGTACCTAGTATACCAAGTGATGTGTTGTTGATACATTTCATTATTAAACAGCAAGTGACGTTCCCAAAATGCCATTACACTGTTTGCAAAACTGCACCCACAGGGTGAACCCATAGCTATCCCGGTATTTTGAAGAAAAAACTGGTTCTTAAACACTAAAAAGTTATTTGATAATACCAACTCTAAAAGAGTCTCCACTACATACATCTCCACACTAGTGGCATTTTTGGCCAACATAAAATTTCTTGTCCAATCGATACCCAATTGGTGTGGAATGACTGTATATAGATCTTTCACATCTACTACTAGGAAGACATAATCCAAGTTGTATTCAATTTTGTTTATGTTCTCCAAAAAATTCCAGGAATCTTTACAGATCTGGGGTTCATCCTGTATCAAAGGTTTAAGAATCCCATCAACATATTTGGCACACGTATAAGTGATAGACCCTCTTCCATCCACTATTGGCCTAAGTGGGGGATCTACTAGATTTTTATGAATTTTTGGTGTGCCAAATATGGTAGGAATTTTAGGGGCTGGCATGGACAAAAAATGAAAGGTGTTACAATCAATACTACCTTCCAGAAAGAGGTCATCCAGAACACCCCTAATTTTCTTATAGGCTGCATGGACCTCATTCAAGCCAGATTTCAAATAGGTGTCAGACTGTAAATGTTTCAACATCTTGCTTTCATACAGATATTCATCCATAAACACCAAACCCCCTCCCTTATCAGGCTTCATGACTCTAACTTTACATTCATTAAGAAGTGAGATGAAAGCTAACTCATCTTTTAAAATATTGCATCTCATTTTAGAAAAATGATTATTAGTTAGTCTAGCCTTTATATCTATGTCACATAGTTTTTCAAAAGTGTTTAACACACAATTTAATGGTGGATTAAATACACTTGATACTCTAAAGGTGTTAAAAAGTACAGGAGTATTCCCTAATGAAACTGCCAAGTTCAGCTTCCTAACATACAGCTTCAGGTCAATAATAGTTTTAACTAGTTCACCCCTTCTATCTGGAATGAACGACAGTCCTTTTGAAAAAAAGTCAATCAGAGGTTGATCTACAGACAGAACCGTATAATTATATATCTTAAAGTCACCATTTTGACTTATAAGAATCTTAGGTCCTGTCATTAGAGGGAATATCATCTCCTCCGTTGATTCCCTCTTTTCCTCCTCTGTGCTTGACCCCTGTTGTTTGTGCGGGTATTGTTGTTGTTCTGCCTGTTCTTGCCCCTGGAAAAACCCTGGTCTCTTTCATCTGGAGCAAGTTCTTGATTTTGATTTTGGCCTTGTGCATTGTTGTTGTTATTATTGTTATTAGCTAAGCTCCTAATACGTTCACTTCTACGAACCGGAAGCTGTTCTTGATTACTGTTATCATCAGGGGTGGTGACTGTATCATTAAATACCCCTCTTTTGATTAAATGATGTCCCACTATTGGGGGAGGGGGATAGGCTTTGTTATTTTCATAATCATAAATATCTCTATCCGTTTTCCGTTTTTTATTAGCAACAAGTTTAGAAATAGATGCTTCAATACTTGAAAAAGTTCTCAAATAGTCATATTTGTATCTTGCAAAATCATTGTCCTGTAATAAGCCAGACTCCAATACTTCTAACTCTTCTTTAAGTCCTATGATCTCCGAACCATAGAAGTTGATCAGTGATAACAAAAAGTCAAAGCCCTGTTTATCAAACAGGGTTAACAGTTCTTGGTGGTATACAGAATTGTTAACCAAACCTGCAGGATAACGCCACTGGCGTAAACCCTTAGGAATTACCTTCTTAGAAATACATTCCTGCAGGTATGCAACCTCAAGTTGCAATTTCTTACACTTAAACAGTTTCTGATCAAAAATGTTCAATTTATCAACAAAATTACTCACCGAGCCTTCTCGGTTCACAGAACTCCCGTCGGAATTATTAGAAAGGCCAAAGAAGTCTTTTTTACTCAAAAAGTTCGCCATTGAAGGTATGGCTGTAACATTACTAGCTCCATTCGTTCTGTCAAGCAACTCGTTACCTTGTTTGCGAGTTACCTCTCCCCTACTCCTTCGTATACTTCTATTAGCATCAGGCTGGCTGGGTGAATCATTCAAACAAATTACAGGCTGGCACTTCCGCTGATTCCCCTGGTGCGCTCCTGGAGAAGCATTCGCCTTTTTTATGTTGTTTTTGAAGTTTTAAGTTTTGTGTATTTTGGTAATTTAATCAAAACACTGTGTTTCAGAAATAGCACTTTTCCTTCAAATTTACCTTAAAAAGCAGAAAGACAAATACATTTTTAATAAAGTATTTTTTTTCTTTTCTTTGAATAATGGTGACTTCTGAGGTTGTTATATTAAATAACAGGTAGTGTGGATGTACAGCCACTATACAGGGGAAGGATGCTTTCCCTATACACACACACACACACACACACACACACACACACACACACACACACACACACACACACACACACAAGCACTTTTAGACAGAAATCCAGTCACAATCTTTTGACTTCAATTGTGTGTATTTGAGGAGGAATATATGGCATTTTAGGAGACTCAGTAGTGTCACCTAGTAGGGTCATGGACTGGAACTAGAGAAATTAGCAACAGACCCAGGGAATTATATACCCATAAATCTGACCAGCCTCATCTCTAAAACCATTGAACATATCATCATGGACCTCATAAATAAAGACATAGGCAACCTCCAAACCTTGGATCTGACCCAATTCAGCTTCATCAAGGACAGATCCAGCCAGTTAAACTTGGTGGATTTCTTTGAAAATGTGACCAGGGCCAGTGACAAGGGCAGATCTGTGCACACAGCATACTTTAACTTGGCAAAAGCCTTTGACACAATCTCACACTCAGGCATTACCAATAAACTTAGCAAACTGAATGTAAACCCCTTTGTTGTAAGATGAGTTGCCAGTTAGCTCACAAACTGGTCACACTGTCATAGTGGGTGACTCCATATCAACCAGCAGACCTGTCACCAGCAGGGTGCCACAACGGTCACTGCTGGGCCTCCTACTGTTTGGTATATACTTCTGAGAAGTTCAGGCCAAAACTAAGAGACTGTGGCTGACAAAGTTTGCAGACGACTGCAAACTGGGTGCAATTATTGAATCCCCAAATGATATGAGTATACTTCAGGAGGGTCTTATGCAGGGTCTCAAACTGAATGCAAATAAATACATCATCATTCCCTTTGGTAAAAACAATGCCCATTCACACTATCAAATTAACAATACCCTATGTACCTATAAAGTGGTAAGAGATCTGGGATCACAAGTAGACTGGAACTTTAACTTTGACCACCATGTGTCTACTGTAGTAAGGAAGGCTTTCTACGTTGCATGCTTGATTAGCAAAGGCATCACCTCTAGAGCAAAGGAGGTTATAACCCCTCTATACTCATCACTTATCAGGCCCGTAATTTAATCAGGCCCTTTTGGCATGTACCTTACAAAGCACCTGCAGCAATTGGAGAGACTTCAGAGGTTTCTAACTAAGAAGATCAAGAGACTCCAGCATGTACCTTTCACAAACCGACTAAAGTCCCTATCACTATACTCAGTATCGTATAGACTTCCTAGGGGAGATTTATATATGGCTAACAGAGAAATCTCGGTCCCAAACCTAATGAATTTGCTGCACATCCATAAATCAAATGGGACTAGAGTTACCAGTTCCAGGGACCTATATATGGCCTGCAACCTGAATAGGATGTGCTAGAGGGACAGATTTGTCTACCAGCGACTGTCACTTCTTTGGAATAGGCTGCCAATTTATGTGAAGCAGAGCACCTCTATGACACTGTTCAAAAGGAACTTGGAAGAGTGGATGGGGCATCATAAATTCTTACCAGGGATAACCCTACAACCCTCCTGGACATAGGCAGTCATTGCTAAATACAATCCTGGGTACTGACTAGAGTATCTATGGTATATCCTTGGGATGAAACAGCTAGGCTTGAAATGCCCTCCTGGTCAATAGTCTAGTAACCTCCTATGATCCTATGAAACCATGGAATGCTGTGAATAGCAGCCCAAGCATTAGGGATTAAAATAGTAAATGAAAGTAACAAAACAAAAACAGCTGAGTATATTCGTGTATGGCTTGTAAGCAGATATGTTTATTTGAATGCTGTGGCATTTGGTGTATTCAACACAGTTGTACCATTAGCTTTTTCGATGTGAGCATTTTGATATATCTGTAATATGCCGTCAATTCATTTTAGACATAATCTGCTGAGCTGCAGGTATATTTTCAACCTCTGTCCAAATATTTATCTGAAACTTAAACTTATCATCTGTTCAGACCTGGGCAAGTACCCTACTTTGAGCAGTCAGTATCCCTGGGCTTTGGAGGAGAGAGGTTAGCTTAATGAAAATGTCCTTGGCCTTTTAGGAGTCCCTGAAGCTTCATATTAGTTTTTGCAGAAGGGCTGTTTTCAAGGGAACTACATCTGATCACCAGGGGTAAGATGGAAAGTTTAGATTTGTACACAAAACTTTCAAGCTGTTACCCCAAAGCAAACTTATGTATTAAAATTTGTTGTAAGCATTTAACCATGTATATAATACTATAGTAAGCTTACCTTCACCAGCTTTGCTGGCTCATTTATTCCCATTTTATATCGTCTGCATGTTGATGATAGAGGAGATGTTGCTCTTAAGATGGGTAAACTCACACACTTTGGAAATTCTAACAAAGGAGCACCTTACGTACAAATATAACTGCTAAAGGGATACAAGATGATTCCAATACAGCTAACAAGAATATACGCGCAGTATGCAGGCAGTTCTGTCTGCAAAGTGCAGCCAATAATGCATAATGTTATTCATCTAATCTTTGGATAATTATTTCAATATTCTTCCTCCTGCTATTTCTGGGGACAAAATGTGGACTAAATGCTGTACTTTTTTGAGGATTCTATAATACAAGATACTAAATATGTACTAATGAATGATTTGTTATTGTGAGTATATTGTAGCTGAATGTTAATGTACACTATCTGAATGTAACTGCTGTCTCTGCCACCTGGCTTGGATCATGGCTGAAAATGGAATCTGGACCAGTTTACTTACATGGTTAACAAAAATAAATAAATAATTCCTCTTCATAAGTATTTGTATATCATAATTTACAGTCAATCTGTGCTTGACTACACCCATGCTGATCACAGACTGACTGGGATACAATATATATTTTGTTTTTGTAATCAATGGAGTAAATCCCTAGACATGCTTTTTGTGTTATATTTTACTGTAGAATATGTGCTTAGGTGATTTACAGCTAAATATAAAGCTCATGTAAAAGCTTTGTATGGATAGGTGATTACCACAGTTGTAAGCGAGACTTTTTCTTGTAGACTGAAAGATGTTCAGTGGAGATAGTGATAAGAAAGTTGGATAAACTGGTACCCATTTAGGCATCATACTTCATGATTAGTACAGATCTGCTATGTTGCCCAGCTTGGACATTTCTGGTAAATTGTACCACAGTTATACATGAAGAATTATACAGTAATCTGTTTTATTGTACATATGAACCTGTAGAATTGTTTATTTGGTGATCTGATAGTTCTCCTTTGATGACAAAGATGTCTTTTTTATACATGAAGGCCATGGGGTGACAAATTAACACTGTCTTATTAGTGCTGTAAACAAGAAAGAAATATCTGACATCTAAACAGTCAGAATGGAATGATAAATGCAATGCTGTGTTTTTGGAATTCAGCAAAGAATATTAAGAAAACAGTTTTCTTCCACTCTGTTGGTGTTAGTAAGTATGATATTCCTCAATGAACTTGTTGTTGATTTCTACTTTAAATATTTGTGTCTTTAAGGATTCTGCATCTTCACAGCAGATTAGGTGGTCAAAGTCCCGTTCCATCACTCCTATCATCCGCAGACCATCTCCTCAGGCTTTTGAGATTTTACACCACTACCTTCAGAAACATGGCTTACGACTAATAGACCTTTTCCGCAGGGCCAAAAAAAACAAGAAAGGAAAGATGACAAGAGAAGAGTTTCAAAAAGTCATCCTGGAGGTATATAGATATGTGAATAATAGCCATTATCATAGTGCTTTGCATAGTTTTTATTTACTTGCATGTAGGTAGTTACCGGAAGTTGATGTTTACCACATTAATTATCGTTCTTTGATTTGCCCAAAGTTGTAAGCATTTTTCTTCATAGTTTTCTTTGCTTCCTGTAGATTTGGGAACTTAAGTGCTAAGTTAGTTTAGTGATTTGTGATAAAATATACTGGTCATCAGAGCATGCTTTTTTCACATGGATTACTGTGCAAATGCAAGCCAATACACTAATTTACCTTGGCATTAGAAGTATGGCTTGCTGTTGCCCTTCTGAAAAAATGCATACGCCTACTATGAATGCTATCCCGCTGCTCAGCTTTTTTGATTAAAATGTTGCAGGTTCAATGCCCATGGGTGAGTTATTGCTGAAGGACATAAATGTGGGGAAGAAATTGTCCTTAGTGTCAAAGACAGGTGTTCCTCAAAGATGTCTTCATATTGATTACTGTGCCAACTTTATTAATGCTTTACTTATATTTTTTAATTACAAGTCATAACAAAAAGCAGATGAAGAGGAAAAAACAGAGTGTGCAGTAGTGACAGCTTGAAGTATTATTTGTAGTTGCAACCCAGATGGAAAGTAACAGACAGATGTTCATCACTGGAGCACTGTTGCAGTTGCATAATGCTGTATGGGATGTATCCTACCAAGAAATGGACATTTGGAGAGTGTGCAAAAGCTTTTGGTTGCCTTTCTCATGCATCGCACATAGAAGTGTGTTGATGGGCTGGTATAAAAGGAGACATATGGGCAACAAATTTAGAACTTTCTTGATGTTGAAGAGTTCAGTCGGACATTTTGTCTCCTCTGTGGCTTAATTTCTGGTGGTTGCTTTGTATGTCAGCTTTCTGGGCAGATAAGTACCCCTTAAGGGACCTTACTTTATTTTTTGACCAAAAGTTGTAGAAATGTTTTTATTTTATCTAGCTGAAAGGGAAAATGAGTGTGTGGTAGACAAGTTTCCCTTTCTTTCACCCCAAAGACCATTCACAGTCAGCTTAATAGCCTTGATCTTGGTCCTTCATGGCTGCTGACTCCTCTTCATTGGAAATCCTCCTTCAGGTAAAGAAAAAGAAGAAATACTGCTAAACAGTACACTGAATGAACCCTTCTTTTGACTTTGTTTTCCTAGTCTGGGACTGACAACTCCACTTTCTTTTCCTGTCTGGAACTGACAAATCCACTGTGCCCATCATGGAGCCCTCAGTCCGATCTTCCTGACTCCTCTGGTATAGATCTGTGGGAAGCAACTATGGGCCAGGCATGTCCACTAATACCAGATGTCAGGTAACTACCGAGAAGAGAAAAGACTGTTTTCTTTTGTCTGAATTGTCAGACAGTAGCTTCAGAACTTAGTAAGAGAGAAGGTAGCAGTCTCACTCATGCAGCTCTGGATGTCTGATGCATCCAAAACAATTAAGCTGGACACTCCAAAGACAAAATCTCAAAAAGCAAGCGGCTTTCCTCACCTTTCACTATAACTAATGTCAGGATGTTCCAAAATGAATGGTACAATTTTGCAGAAGGGCTTTTTAGAGCTTTTCAGTCTGTACAATACTTAACACCAGTTTCTTCTCATTCTGAGAGGAAAAGGTTCCCCCTCTTCTTCTTCTGAGGAAGAGCTTCTTTCAGATTAAGACGTGGAAGGGCTAGATTATGCATCACACAACTCCTCTCCAGTCTCATATGAGCCAAAATCTGAGGAAAATATATGACCTAAATTGCTCAATTCATGCCTTCCTTTAAACCTCACTCCTCCTCCAAAACATTATTCTATATATGTTGTTCCCACAATTTCCATTGTTTCCATGTAATTTGTTCCTACCCTTTTTCTAAATATCCCACATACAGTTCTTTTATCTTTGTTACAATATTCTATACTTCAGATACAGTTGGTTTAGACTTTAGTTTCCATTTTCTAGTAATTGCTTTTTTTTTGGCAACCATCGGAATGAAACTTGACAAAACATTACTATGTCTAGGCAATTTAGATTCTGTATCCCAGCTCAAAAAATATTTTCTTAGTTATATCCATTTGCTTATATAATATTGCTGACAGTGTACTTTGTTGGGAAATTGTAAAGTCTGCCAACTCATCACACTGCCAAAATGTATGCTCCCAGTTACCTCTTTCTTCCCTATTACACCTCCAACATTTGCCATCTACACAAGAAAAAAATTATTTGGAGTCTGCTTGTGTTTAAAAATGCCTATGCAACACGTCTGAGCAAAAAATCCTAACATTTCTAGACTTTTTTGCATATTTGAGAGCCGTACATATGTTCTCCCATTGTTTTCTTCTGAATTGCTTAGCCGGTCTCTCTTCCCAATCATTTCTGACCTCTGATTGATTCCTACAGTGATCATGCAATATTTTATATGTCCTACTAATTTCCCTTTTTAACAGCAGCTTCTTTTGTAGATTCTTTTGTAGATTCAACTAAAAACTCTACCACTCTACAAAGCTCCAAACTGCATACATTTAATGCATTATTAGGAAAGTATTAATTCCATAGATATCTATTTTCTGTTTCATCAATAATAGAGATATGTCAAAGATCTGCCCTACAGAAATTGCTGAAAACATAACTGATTTTTGTCAATATGAGGTCAGGTACAAGGAGAATATGACAGTATTGATACAGATGCTAACAGGTTAAAGCAGCATACTTCCAAACTAAACAAGTCCAAAATATGCACATTATATTCTAATGCCAGACAGACTGAAACCTAATGTAGAAAGTCAGAGCAGTTGTGAACGTTGGGGATCGGCATAGTGGTTAATGTTTTTATGTTATAGATAACAGGTACATGAGTTGATTCTCATCAAACAAAAATTGGGATGGCTTAAATGGATTTTTTTGTTGGTTGTATTTGGTGGTGGGGGGCTATATGTATATATGTGTATACCTGGAACAAATAACATACAATATGCAATATGTGGGCCTTGTAATGAAATTACATTTAATTGTATATATTTGCACAAGGTTTTGCAGCGCTTTAGCTTTAAGGCTTACTAGCAGCTTATAGGGTGACTGTTGATTGATGTGAGTACAAAAAGCCTTTGTAAATTAAAAGATACATTCTGATGAAGTCTCCGTTGTAAGGAGATGAAAGCGCTTAATCAAACTGTTCTATGGTATGGTTTTTTGGTTTGTGCCTTTTATTCGTATGTGCTGAGTTGGTGGAATAAAGTCTTTGAAACCTCCGAGTTGCCTGCCTGTCTCTACACTACAAGGATACCCTTCATTGTGCCGGAGAATATTTTCTATTTTTTGTTGGCGCTTCGCTTTTGGTTATGGCTTAAAATGTCTCACAAGTCTTACCTATGAATCAGTAAGTCCCAAAACCAGAAGACATATGCGCATTATAAAGGTTTCTAGGATTGATGCAATATATTGCAACGTTTGTAGCTAATTAGACTGAGATAACTGTCTCTTGGAAGATGTTTAACAGCAAGATGTAGGTTGGGAATGGAGCTAAAAAAAGGCTTTTGAAATACTTAAAATATATAGTTACAATATACTTTAACATTAAATAAAGTGCCATGATGTAAATAAAAAAAATGTGTTACAAGTAGATTCCACTCAAAATGTTGTATGAGCTGTGATCCTACAAGGCAATAGACCAGTTGCTTATGGGTCAAAATATTTATTGATGCATAAAACAGACTCATATCGAAATGGAACAGATATTCTTTGGACAATTTTGCAGCTACCAGTGACAGATGAAAAACTAAAAGAATTTCACAGATGTGCTGACATTGATTTGGACATGCAGACACTGAAGCTTGGAACAATGAAAGGATAGGAAGACCAAGAAATCATTAGTAAGGAAAGAAATTCAGTCTTACTTTTTCTTTCAAGTAGAAATAATTTGCATCCAGGGCTTAATTTTCAGAAGTGACAAAGTAATATTTTCTAGTCAGTAAAGAAAACAAATGATTGAGAGGATACGTGTCACATTTGGGAATATAAAAATGCAAAGAAAGAACAAAAAAATCTGTATTGACAAGGAATGTTGACCCGGAATAAGTAATACAGAGTTGTGCCACCTGCAGTATGTAGCTTAACAACACCCAAAGCAATATTAGTATACCCCATTCCATATTGTCCATGGAGTCAAGTGGCCATTGGTTTGTTCTGCTCTGAAGAAGCCGTGTGTCTTATATGTGTGGCTTATTGTTCCAAGATTCCAGAAATAATCACATTGGCAGGCATCACAAGTGAAAGCATGATTAGTGTCTGTATTCTAAAGACAATGGAATAGCTGTTGTTGCCTTATCTGACAATGATGTTGAATACAAAAGTCAAGAATTCAGAAAATTTGTAATTGAATGGGAATTCATAAATATAACTTCCAGCCCATGTGACTTTAGTGAACAAAAACAAGTAAAGGGGGCCACCCAAACAATGCAAAGTCTCATGAGAAAGAGCAATAGCAAAAGCAAAAGCCATGAGAATTGCCATCTAATAGTTTTGAAATAAAGCAATACTCTTTTGCAAAAACCTGAACTCTTATCAACTTATCTTTTAATAATCTGAACTCTTATCAACATATTTTTTAATGGGCAGAAGGTTGAAAAGCAGATTACCTACTTCATCTGCATTAGTGCCCCATTAAATAGTGTACCAAATGATATTTACAAACAAGTAAATGAAGTTAAATATTCATCTTGCTGATATTTAGCTATAGCTTTTCATTATTGGGCATCACAGAATAGTCTGTGCCTGTCAGAGCCATGTTGCTAAATGTTGTTTTACAGTTAAACAGTGTGCCAGATAACATTTGTAAAAAATGTAAAATAAAGTCCTGGCTTCATGGAATAGATAGATAAAGCCCTGACTATTATTCATATGATCTTCTGGATCTCATTTCCAACCTTGCGGGAAGTTCAGGCATTGGAGAAACCAGGCAGGCGAGGATGGAGGTGAATAGCCAGTGCTGTCTTTCCCATTCTAGTAGGATAGTGATGATTTTACTTGTGACATGAAGACACCTCTCTGAGGAAAGGAGTCTTATGGGCAAGACTAGGTAGGACATATATTTTATTCCTGGCAAACCACATAAATGGTAACCTTCACTGGAAATGTGCAGGACTATATACATCATCAGGGGAAGGCATTGCATACCCTCACACCTGTAAGCATGGATGTTGCTGCTAGGAAAAGGGATTAGAGACATACAATACAAAACCCCTAATGGCTGCCTAGATCATGGTCTGTTGTGACCAGCCATTGCCCCACTAATGAAAGATGTCTGGCTCATTGCTGAAAGGCTAATGACTGGTAGGCAGCAGGGATAACGAGACTAAAAATATAAAATAAAGTGAAATATTCCTTTTGTTTAAACAGTGCATGGAATTATGTTTGCAAACATCAGGCATTACATGATAGCACTTTATAATCAAAAGCCAAACAATGTTGCATTATGTTGCTTCCCTGTTAAAAATTGCATAAAATTACACTTACAACTGTGTAAAATAAAATGAAATATTTCCCTTGCATATATTTCATTTTGATGTCTTAGAAGCAGGCATCAAAGTGTAGTGCTGCTCAATTAAAACCATATAGTTTGCTTAACATAGTAGAATTAATGCAGCGTTTAGGTGCTAAGTGGATATGTGGACTCTTAATTATATTCTACACAGCAAAATTACACCTCTGTAGTAATTCTGCTTTTCCATGGACTAAAGCTTGCCAATCAAAACCATATTGCTGGATGTTACATTCCTATTAAATACTACACCAAAAGATACTTATGAGCTTGTAAAATAAAGTGAAGCATTCCTCATGCTTTCATTGTGTATCATATAATAAACACTTATTCCATCACTCCATTACACCCTAATGCAAGACTATCAGTACTTTGCAAGTTAACTTTTGGCATATGGGAAATGCTTGTAGTTCCTTCCTTCATCTTCTGCATCTCATCTCCAGGCTTGCGGGCAGTGGCATTAGGCCCATAATAATGTGTGATATGCTTCTAGTTAACTCCTCTGTGTCCCCCTTTGGAATTTTCACTGAACTGCCTTTACACTCACCTATAGCCTTACCCATTCAGTACCAGTAGTTTTTGTAGTTTATTCCGTTTGAGAGATGTTAACTGTAGCCATCAACATGAAGCTTACACCTGCAGTGTTATGTCAGCAGGTTATTAAACATTTCCCTACAACACCTGAAGCAATGTAAAAGTCATTTTCAGAGCTCTGTTCATTTTTACTTTTTGGTAGCACTTTATGTCTGTTGGGGTTGTGTATGGTGCATTAGACAAGGTTATATACATTGGGTGGATGTGCTATGCCTTCCTTTGCCTGGCTACCATGTACATTGTTACATTACTTATGACTGAGCACATGCTTTTACAGTGATATATAAGGTACTGTGCATGGATATGAGGGTACAGTATAGGGTTCTTGCTATACAGATTGTTGTGTGTGTTGGAAGCAGTCTGGTTAAGTAGACAAATGAAGGCTAAGGGAATCAAACCATGTATCACAGGAACTACAGCTCACAGCCTTGGCCTTCTGCACCAACTGTCAGGCATAAAAAGTAATTTTGGGTGACAAAAGCTTCAGAGATTTCTTGACATTGAACTGTGCTGTCTGTGTGGGTTTCATGGAACTAAAGGTTGGGTAGTGATCTTGATAGTCTGTGCAGATAAGTAACCTGCTGGGTAAAACCTTCCGTAATTTTATTTTTCTTATGAAATTGCATTTTTTTTCTGTGAATATATTATTTTTATTCTAGGAAATGTATTTTTAATGTGCTGGCATGCCTTGCAGGGGAGGTTTACCAAGTTAATGCTTATGTGAAAAAAATGCAGAAATCTGTTTTTCTACCATTTTTCCAAGGTTTTTTGAATTTGTATGCTAGGTGCAGGACACTGTGTTTTTTTTTGGTACAGTCATTTATTTTTTTACCTCAAAATCCTTATTTTCCTGTTAGGAGGTGTACTGACTCTCACAGCCTGTAATATCTGTCTTTCAGGCTTCTTTTTTCTGCTTGTTTTCTGCTCAATTATCTCCTCTGTTCTTCCTTCCAAAGTCCATAAAAAGAAGAAAACTGCTAAGGATTCTTTGTATGTCAGGCCAGCTCTTTCACTGCCTTAGCCACTGGTGTGTGACTGTTCTGTGGCTGAACTTGGTTCCATGGATTGCTTATCAGTGTATATCAGTTCCTGTGGTGTAACTCCTCACGAGCCACTAAGGACCAGGAGTTAAGCATACTCTCTGAGCAGTAGGATTTTCTTCACCAGGCAAGGGTGAACCACTCTTGTTGGTTTCGGGAAAAGGAAGGGTGAGGGTCTACTACATAGCCAAACTAGGATGCCGGATTCCTAGGATAGTTCCCCTGCCATGAGTCTTGTCTTTTTTTTTTTCAGGGTGTCTCTCAGGAATGAAAGCAAAAAAATAAGAATATTACGGCTCTTGTTTGTAATATTTCGGAGCAAGAAGACTGCTTTTAATATTTCAAATTCTGTTTCTTCACTTACTTCATATAGAAAAAGGAAAAAGTTCCTTCTCATTCTGACACTGATTCTTAGAAGAATGGGGACTAGAGAGGAAATGTTTCTTTGTCACTGATTTACAAATGCTGAAGATTCTGATTCTGAGGAAAGTTTTACTTTTGTTTCCCTCCAAAAGAACTATATTTTTTTCCTGAGACCTTAGCTTAAAAATGAAAGAGGCATTTCAGTAGAAACAGAATTAAATCCCAATTTTCCAGGGAAAATATGATTTGTTACAGTTGGATATTCCAGCATGCAGCTGTCCCTCCTGTTTTATCAGCTTTACTGTGTCAGAGCTAGTAACTCGATTGTGTAAAAATTATCTCTATTCTGGTCGTGTTGGCTAATGTTGCCACATGGGTTTGAGTATTTTTCCATAATAAGTGTGTTGAGTACCTGGCCTACTCCAAAGAAAAAGTGGAAGACAGAAAAGATGGACCAGGCTAAGAAGGAGTACTGGCTGGCTAACAAAGAAGTTAACAGAGGACTGGAAATAGCAAAGAACAAGGTATCAGAGGCACTCTACCATCTTCTGGAAAGTAACATGGTAGATGGCACATTAAAGCTCTGTCAAGTTGCGAGGCAAAGACAGAAAGATAAATAAGGCAGTCAGACATCTTTTTTAAGGGAAGCCAGCAACAACCTGCTCACCAGCCCACAGAAAGTCAAAGGCAGATGGAAGGAGTACTTTCAGCAGCTTCTGAATAAAGAATATCTCGCCGAAGCTATAACATCCCAGAAACAGCCTACAATGAAAGAAAAGGAGGAGCTCACTCTAGAAGAAGTAAGGACAACACTAAGGAAAATGAAGTCATGGAAAGCATCAGGCTCAGATGAGGTCACAACAGATATGATTAAGATGTTGGGTGAGATAGGAGAGAAATTGCTCCTTAGATTACTCATAAATGGTATGGAGATAAAGGTGTATCCCAGATGAGTAGTGAATAAGTATACTAGTGCCAGAGTACAAGAACAAAGGAAACATCCACAACTCTGGGCAGTATGGAGGTATCAGAGTCCTGTCACACCTCATGAAGGTTCTGGAGAAGGTGATTGATAGACAAATATGCAGAAGTAAAAACTAAGATGGGAGCTGAGCAGTTCAGATTCAGATCAGGATGCAACACAACCAACCCAGTGTTTGCAGTGAGACAGATAGTTTAGAAGAAGCTAGAAATGAGGAAAGAGTCCAACTGTACATTCCTAGACTTGGAGAAAGCATATCAGATGCTCCCATTAAAGGTAATTTGGGCAGTCTTGCAGTGGTCTGAGGTCTAAGAAACATTGATAAAATTAGTGCAGGCTATGTACAAGGACCCAGTGACTCAAGTATGAACAGTTTTCAGTCTCACAGAGGGTTTCCCAGTGGGAGTGGGTATGCATCAGGATTCAGCTCTGAGCCCATTTCTGTTCATACTAGTGATGGACTACATTAGCAACAGGTCAGATTGGGACAGCTCAGCAAAGCTGCTTTATAAAGACAATGTGGCATTATAGGCAGACTCTAAACAAGAACTTCAGCACAGGATAGGAGAGTGGAATGCAAAACTGAAGGCACATGGGATGAAACTGAGTACAGATAAGACAGTTGTAAAAGCAGCCAATGGGGAAAATCAGAAGAAGCTGAGAATTGAGATAGAAGGGAACATAGTGGAATAGGTTAACAGTATCTGGGTGGGATGGTTGAGGAAAAGGGAACTCTGAATGAGGAGGTCAAGGATAGAATCACAGGGTCTGCAGCCAGCTGTCATGGTGTGTCTGGGGTAGTGTATGGCAGAAGAATGCCAAAGAAGCTAAAAAGTATGGTGTATAAGACAGTGGTGTGACCAGTATTATGGTAAAGAAACATGGGCAGTAAAGGCGGAGCAGTTGAGGAGGCTAGAGGTGATGGAGATGAAGTGCCTGAGATGGGTAGTAGGATGCACACTGTAGGACAGCTGAAAAAATGAGGACATCAGAGCTGAAGCTAAAGTAGCTCCAGTTGCAGAGCAGGTCAAAGAGAACAGATCATAGTGATTCAGGCATATGTGCAGAAAAGCAGAAGGCAATCTGATGAAGAAGATTTGGGACGGACAGGAAGAAGGCAAAATGAAACAAGGGCATCAAGCAAAGAGATAGTTGGATTGTGTGAGAGAAGACCTCCAACAGTCAGGCATGACTGTTGAAGAAGGTAGAAGAGTGGGGTTGAAATGAGAGAGATGGTAACAGTTGACATAATGCCCTGAACCCAGTGTAGAACATGGGGAAAAAGGGAGTTGATGATGATGATGATTGCTTGCCTGACAATCAAACTTCTGCTCCTAAAAAGTGTGATAGGTTATACAAAGTATGTCAGCTCATAAAAACCTGTTTTCTAATCCTAAAACAGGCTATACAGTTATTTACTTATCTAAAACTTCTGCTACTGAACAGATTGTTAATGCTAACTCCATTTATGAAGGCAAGGCAAGGAAAGATTTCAAAAGAAAGTTTATTCTTCTTCTTTAACTTTCAGAATTTTGAACTGCCAGGCTTAGATGTTAAAATTTTTATTGGTTTGTTTTAAGAATATGAAAGCTAAATGTTAATCTCCCCCTTTATGAGGTAAATAATTAATTGAATGTATATTTGTATCTGCTTTTTGTGTAACCAAGCACTGTTTAAAATGTTCTTATGATTCAGCTGATATTATCTGCAGAGCTGCTGCTACATGTTCAATAAGAGAAGATCTGCTTAATCATGTTCTCAAATCCTACAAGATGTTAAAACTCAAATTTTAAATGTTCCCCTTGAAGAGGATGTTCTGTTTGGCTCTTATTCTGTTGAGGTTCTTAAAAGATTTGATAAAAGGCAGAAATTGATTCAAGGGCTAACCCAAAATTTATATCACTCCTTTTCTAAGTTTAGTAAAATCTTTCTCTAACTCAACGCACTTTTTCAAAAAAAAAAAAATGTAAGCAGCAAACTGCTAACAAATAATATTTTACAAAACAATGAAAATGAGGCTCTAAAAAGAAAAGGAAAGCCCCCAGAACCAAAGACAGTCCTAAAAAGTCAAGATGACAACTTCCTTCTCCTGACTCCCCCCCCCTACTTCTAATCTATCCATCATTCTAGGTCTTCGTTGACATTAGATTATTTCAGGCAAATGTGTTCTGAAAATCATCCGACAGGGGTACAAACAGCAATGGGAGTCCCCTCCTCTTTTTTCAGGGGATTTCTTCTCATACTGCAAACCAAATAATCACATATCCCTCTAGGGGGTCATAGAGCTAGTGCCCTCAAATTAAGTGAGCAGAGATTTTTATTCAAAGATTTTTCTGGTGCCAAAGAAAGAGGGAAATTGGAGTCCAATCCTAGAGCTCTCCTTCCTCAATTTTTTGTCAAGGTCTTAAATTTCAAAATGTTATCCCTCCAAACCTTTACCTCTCATTCTTTATGCTTGCCACCACATTTCTTAAGACTTTCTGTATCCAGCTTCTTACAGTTTCTACTCTCTGTCTCAGTCTTTGGTCTATCTTCTGCATCAAGGACATTTATAAAGTGTCTGGCTCCAGTAATTGCTTACTGCAGACTTCAAGGCATTCACATCATTCCATATTTGGATGATTATCTTATATTTGCAGACCCTTTTTCCAACTGTCAGTATTCTTTGAGAAGTATCATGAAACTCCTGCTCAGTCTAGGATTTCAAGTGAACTTGCAAAAAATCTTCTTTCACATCTTCAAACAGAAATTTTTTTTCTTGGAGGTCTTCTGGTTAATTCCCTAGAGAGAGCATTTCTTCCTCTAGACAAAGTAAAACTGCAATATTTCTTACCTTTTCTAACCAATCTCTGATATCTTCCAAGGAATTTCAAAAGATTCAGGGTTTCATGGCCTCTGTGATTCCCTTTACCAGACTTCACATGAAAAAATTCATTGGTATCTCAAGTCAGTATGGTCTCAGCATCAGTACTCTCTATCTTTTTAGATTCCATTGCAGGGGGTTCTGGGTTGTGAGAGGGTAGGTATTGTGATATATGGTCCAGGTCTCGCTCCACTCAGCTCTCCCTTTCTCCCTGCCACCTCCTTTTTAGTCTGTTACAACAGATGCTTCAGACTTTGCTTGGGGTCTGTATTGAAAGAGGCGAAAGTGCAAGGTCTAAGGAAGAAGCAGAACAGACCTTTATTATTTTTTCTATTCTAACTTCTAAACTTCCACAGGAATAGCATCTGTTTCTGGAAACTTTTCATTCTACTTCACCTTTTTAGTTCATCTTTTCCTGTCTTAGCTATTAATTGTTGAGTCTTATCTACCTCATACCTTGGCATAATTTAAGTCTTCTATAAACATTTCCATTTCTGCTTTTCTTGATTTACACAAACCTCTTTATACAAATTTTCATAAAATGTTTTAAATATCTGTAATACCTGTATAGGATCTCTGGTTATTTTTCTTGTTACAGGCTTCCTGTGTTTCGCAGTGACCCTTTCTACTTTATGTTGCCTAAGTCATTGTGCTAAAATGTTTTGTGCTCTGGAGTTATGAAAGCAGTCTTTCTAAACTCTTGCATATTATCTAAATATTCTCTTATTTTCTTTTTAACACTCTGTAGTTGGGCCTCCTCTTGTTCTGTCAGATTACCCTTAATCTGCATATTTTAACCTTTGTCAGCCCCTCTAAATAATTCCTATTACTTCTTATCCATGTATCTTCCTCTTTTATTTCTACCCATTTTTAGACTCTATTTTCACTTTATCCCACTCACTAGCTATCACTTCTGAAGAAATTTCTAACTTGTTTAATAACTCGAATAATTTCTGCTACCTGTTCCTTAAATTGCTTTGTTTTTAACAAGTAGGTGGGAAAGTGCAAGTGTCTCATTTTTACTTCATTGCCTTGCATTTTTATCTGTGCATGATCTGAAACAGTTATTGGATAAGTGTTGAAGCTCTCAATTAAATGTGCACGTACCTTTGAAATATTTCTATCCAGTCTAGCCCAGTTATTGTACCTTGGGATATAATATGTAAATTCTGGCAGAGTTTCTACTACTGAATTCAAGACTTCTATATCATATATATTCCATCCCCCACTGATAAGTAATATTCCCTAATGAAAGCTGATTATTTCTCCCCAAATTTTCTTAAATTATTAATTTCTTCCAAAATTTTCTTTGGTGCAATATGAATGCATGCCAGCAAAATCCTCCTCCCTTGCCAATACCTGCTTAATACCACACATCTACCATTATTGTCTTTTTAACTTTTCTATCATTATAGGAGTCCCTCTAGCAATCAGTATTATTATCTCCATTTTCCTTTGTTCCTGATATTCTGCTGAATATCCATCCCAAAGTCCTTTCTTTGTCAAATTCACTTGTCCATTTCTTTCCAAATGTGCTTCCTGCAGCATTTCTATTTGCATGCTGGATTTCTTAATATAATTCAATATTATTTCCTTTTTGTCTATACCTGTAATGCCATTGGCTGTCACTTCTGGATGTAGCAGTGTGCCTGTTTTTTCATCTGATTTTGCTGATGATAGGTTCTGCTGGTTCACATGGAAAGATGTTAGCAGAACCTCAACTGTACTTTTCATGAGGGAGGGTCTTTTTGACATGCAACACATGGATCCAGGTGAGGAGATCTTTAAAACAGACGGCAGCAGCAGCTGTGAGCAAAACCAAATAGGGTTCCTTTTATCTGGGGTTGAGTATGTCTCTTTGGGAATGTAGCTTAATGTAGACAAAATATTCAGGCTGCAGTTTATGACTTTTTTCTACTGTAGGTCATTGTTCTGCATACAGAGCAGTTTTGTGATATTTTTGCAAGACAGAGCAAAGAGATTTACAATATAATGAAATGGAATGTTAAGTTGTCAATCTCGCTTTCATTCTTGCTGGATGGGTTCGGAGCCGATTCTCGGCTCCAACTCGGCTTATACCAAAGCTCGAGAGCTATTTTTACCGGCTCGAGGTAACCCTGTATGCCACAATGCTAGGCGCTAACTACCCAGATCTATTTTGCCGCTTAGCTGCGAGGTTGCATTTTTGCCGGCTCTCTGGTAAATTTTCAAAAAAACAGCTTTTCGGGTAAGGTTTTTCCCTTTTATTTTCAGGGTTAGTGTTAGTTTTTTTCCCCTTTTCACCCTCTTAGAGTAACCCGCTTTGTATAGTCCCCTTTTGGGTCTATTTTCTATCCCCTCGGCCTTTCCTTCCCCTTATATAACTAGGCCTTAGGGCCAAGTTAGTTTTTGGGTCATTTGTTAAAGTTAGTTTTAGTTTTAGTCTTAGTCTTTGGTGTGTTGAAGTGACTGGACTAGTTTTTTTTCTTTACTGTGGTGTGTGTGTGTGTGTCTGGGTGTGTTCCACCATTATGTCTAAGGAGTCCAAGGTCTCAGGCTTCAAGAAGTGTGACTTGTGCTGTCAGAAAATGTCTCTGACAAACGGTCACACTTCTTGCGTGTATTGCCTGGGCCCTCTGCACCTGCAGGCTCTTGTTCTGTCTGCCATGCATTCAGTCCAAGAGTCCTACAGGAACGAAGAAACAAATTGATTTTGAGAGGCTTATTGAAGCCTGAAGGCTCCCCAGCCAAGACCTCGTCGGGCAAGCCTTCTAAGCTCACTAAATCATCGGCTCCGAGTTTAGAGCCTCCGACCAGTGGTGGTACTTCTGCTTCGGCATCGGCTCCGGCTGGAGCCGACGCTTCAAAAACCCAGTCGGCTCTGATAGTTTTGTCGGAACTGACTTTGACTCGTAAGCGCTCCAGGTCCCCCTCTTTGGAGTCGGTCCATTCAGCTCCGAGATCTCCTTTGCTTTCGGAGCGCAGTCACCGGTCCCATTCCTCTCGGTCTTCCAGGCTTTCGGACCATGACCTTGAGAGGGTGGTTAGCAGACTCCTTAAGTCGCAAGCACTGGCCCAGATGCTTCATAGCCCTTCTCAACAGACAGTGGCTATCCCCATTCCATCATCGACTCCTCCTCCGACTCTTCCCCTGAGTTCGGAGCCGGAGTTTGTGGGAGCCGGGACCGTCAACATGTTGGAGCCGATACCACCTATTTTGGCTCTGTCATCGGCTCTGATTTCTTCTATGGTGCCATCCTTGGAGGGATCCGGACGCCGTGACTCCCTCGTCGGTTCCGAGGGGGCGAGTGGCATCGGACCCTTGTCCGACCCCGTTCTCCCTCTCGGAGCCTCGGCGCAGGTGAGTTTGGCTCCGACAACGGCCTCAGAGCCATCCCTCTTGGTGCCGGGAGGGGTCCTTATCTCTTTGGAGCGGGGACCTTCTTCTCTGCCTGATAGGGGTGCTTTCGAGGTCATGAGGAGTGTGCTGGCCCCTGTGCCTGTTCCTCGGTCGGCTCCCTCAGCTCCTCCCACTATAGTGCCTGCTACGGTCTCTACCCATCCCCTCGACCCTGACCACAGAGATCCTACGCCTCAGGGGCCCCCATTAGGAGCATCCTCCTCTTCTGAGGCCTCCCCTGATCCGTCAGGGGAGCCCCCTCGGAAGAGGAAATGTAAGAGGAAGCATCTGGACTCCCCTGAGTCCGTCACATCTGATACCGACTTGGATGAGTCGGAAGGGCCCCCAAGATCCCCCTCTGAGGATGTCTCCTTCTCTGACATCCTTGAGATCCTCAAGCAGAAGGGGAACTGGTCTACCCTCAATCCTACCGAGGACGAGTCGGTCTACCTAGAGGTGTTTGGTTCTCACCCTTCCACCTCCTGGGTGTCTCCGCCCTTTGACCCCCTTATGGAAGTGGTGGCCAAAAAGGCATGGACAGCCCCTGACTTGTTGGAACCTACCCCGTGGAGGCCTTCAAAATTTATCACAGCCCCTACTGATAAACAGTTTTTGGCCAAGGGTGTCCCTGTTGATGCCATGGTGGTGGCAGCAGCCACTAAGAAGGAACTGGCTGATCCTTCGGTACCTGTCCATCCTCCTAATAAGGAATCTAGGACCATGGATAGGTACGGCAAGCGGATGTTTTCTTCAGCGACCTTCACCATGTGGTCGCTGAATTACTTATGTCATTTCACCCGTCGTCAAAGAGACTTGCTCAAAGAAATAGGTGACTCTCTACAGGATCCAACAGCTGCAGGGTCTCAGGACAAAATCAACTCCCAGCTGGCAACCCTAAACTCGATTGTTAACTCCTCCATGCGGCTTATTTCTTATGCGGCCGATGGGGCGAGTAGGGCTGCAGGCACAGGTGTGGCCTTAAGACGACATGCCTGGATGCGGCTTAGTAACTTTGCTGACCCCTTTAAGGTGTCCTTCACCAACTCTCCCTTTGATGGTTCGGCGTTGTTTGGACCTCAGGTGAAGGATGCTTTGACCAGATGCGAACAAGACGGCAAGACTCTCTCTGCCGTGGGAGTCCGTTTTTCCACCCCATCCAGACCATACCCCAAAGGTCAGAAGGGTGGAAAAATGTGGTTCCGCAAACCACAGGGAGTCGCGCCGGATGCACGAGGCGAGTTCCCCCTAGAGGCAGTGGGGGGAACAACAATAGACGCCGCCCTAGGGGCAGAGGGGGTCCGCAGAATCAGGGTAGCAGAGAAGCTGTCTCTGGCCAACCCTTCCAGCATCACTGAGAAGCTGCCCGACTGTCCACCTTCGGAGGCAGTCAGGGGAAGATTATCACTGTACCCAAAAGCCTGGCTTTCCCTTACCGAAGACACATGGGTACGGTCGATCATATCCGAGGGTTACAAAATTCCCTTTGTCCACACCCCAAAACAGCCAAACAGGCCCCTTCCAGATGTTCCACCCGGTCTAAGGGAACAAGCAGTATTAGAAATCTCAAAACTGCTGAAAAAAAGGGCCATCCAGCCAGTCCCAGCAGACCAGCAAGGATCCGGAATCTACTCCAAGTTCTTTTTAGTACCAAAGAAGACAGGGGACTGGAGACCAATTTTGGATCTCAGCGGACTGAACAAGTCTGTTCAAAGAATGAAGTTCCGGATGGTCACGCTACAGTCCATTCTACCCTTTCTGGGTCAGGACCATTGGATGTGCTCTATAGACCTTCAGGATGCGTACTACCACATCAAGATACACAGGCGCTCCAGGAGGTTTCTCCGCTTCCGGCTGGGAGCCAGTCACGACCAGTTCAGGGCCCTGCCCTTTGGTCTCACTACAGCCCCCCGAGTGTTCACCAAATGCATGGCAGTGGTTACGGCTCATCTGAGGCGTCAAGGATTCCAGGTGTTTCCATATCTAGACGACTGGCTCCTTACCGCCACCACCAGGCGTCAACTTATTCAATCCAGAGATTACACCATTCAGATTTGCAAAGAGCTAGGTATCTCCTTAAACTTTGAAAAGTCTGCCTTGTCGCCTTGTCAGTCTATTACCTTCATAGGTGCCATATTAGACACAGTCGAACTCCCTGCGAAACTGATGACTCAAAGAATCTCAGATATTCGCGAACATGTTCATATCCTGCTTCAGAGCAACAAAATTCAGGCCAAGTTTGTACTGAAGACTCTAGGTCTCATGGCGGCTGCCATTACGTTACTTCCCTTAGCTCGCTTCCACATGTGACTCCTGCAATGGATGCTCTTCTCTCAGTGGTCCTTCCAGCAGCTCCCAATGTCACACTACATTTTGATAACCCAGTTATGCAAGAAACACCTGTCTTGGTGGATGGTCTCCCTTCAAGTGATTCAGGGCAGACCCTTCTCCCCCCCCCCTGGTTGCTACAGTGACAATGGATGCCTCCCTGATCGGGTGGGGGGGGGGGCATTTTCAGGGCAGGACAGTCCAGGGCACTTGGCAACCTTTCGAGTGCCACCTGCACATCAATGTCCTAGAGATGAGAGCAGTTCTTTTAGCGTTGCAAGCCCTTCAGGACTCTCTTCCCATCGGGACGATTGCAGTTCAGACGGACAATATGTCCGTAGTGTGGTACATCAACAAGCAGGGCGGAACCAAGTCCTATCCCTTATGTCGAGAAGCAATCAGACTTTGGCAGTGGGTGATCTCCTCTCAACGGTTTCTGATAGCAACGCATATCCCCGGGAAGTCCAATGTCATAGCGGACTGGCTGAGCAGAGCCATTCTCATGCCGCACGAGTGGTCTCTCAAGCAGTCAGTAGTGGAAAAAATTTTAAGAAAATGGGGTCAGCCTTGCTGCAATCTTTTCGCTACACCCCAGAACAGCAGATGCCACGAATTTTTCACTCTCTTCCCGGCCATCCCCCCCAGAGACGCTCTAGTCCACGATTGGCCCCGGGGTCTCCTGTACGCTTTTCCCCCTTTCCATTAATCACTCAGTTGATTCAGAAAGCTACCGCCTTGAGATCCACAATGATCCTCATTGCTCCGTACTGGCCTCGACAAATATGTTTTCCGTTCCTGCATCATTACCTCTTGCAGCAGCCCTGGCATCTGGACCCAGTTCCAGATCTCTTGACCCACCAGTCGGGCAAACTTCACCAATCTCTCCCCTCTCTCAACCTCACAGCTTGGTTGCTCCACTTCCAACCTTAGCCAGGCTTCCCTTTATCTCCCATTCGGTATGTGACATCATTTTAGCTTCTCACAAATCTTCTACCAGGAGGATTTATGCCAGCAAATGGAAACGTTTTTCCTTCTGGGCAAAATCTAGGAACATAGACCCTTCTGTGGCTCCTATCCAATCAGTCTTAGATTTTTTGGCCAAACTCTTTCATTCGGGTTCTTCTTCCTCCACTATCAGAGTCCAGTTAGCGGCCATTTCAAATTTTCATGTTGGCTTGTCAGACTCCTCCATTATGTCTCATAAACTTTGTAAAGCATTCCTTAAAGGCATCTTTTTACTTAAGCCCCCGGTTAGACAGCTCCCACCACAGTGGGATTTGAATCTAGTTTTAACCTCCTTGATTCTCCCTCCCTTTGAACCTGCGGCTTCCTGTTCCTTGAAGTTACTCTCACGGAAAACTTTGTTTCTAGTGGCCATAACCTCTGCGAGGAGAGTCTCAGAACTTCACGCCCTTTGCGTTCGTCTTCCTTATCTGGTTTTCCATAAAGATAGAGTGTCCCTCAGAACTAACCCCTCCTTTTTACCCAAGATATCTTCTGAGGCAAATCTAAACCAGAGTATCGATCTCCCAGTTTTCTTCCCTAATTACTCTGACAGAGTGGAAAAAAAGTTGCATTTCTTGGATGTTCATCGCCAGCTCCGTTACTACCTGGATAGAACCAAGCAAATTAGGAAATCTGAGCAGCTTTTCTTATCTTATGCTGAAGGGAAGAAAGGCCTTCCAGTTTCCAAAGTAACCCTTTCCAGATGGTTGGCCTCTGTCATCACTTTCATCTATGAACTGAGGCGTCAAAAGCTTCCTTCAAGACCTAGAGCCCATTCAACTAGAGCCTTAGCTACGTCTATAGCCTTTCAGGACAGGTTGCCTTTCAATTCAATTTGTGCGGCAGCCACATGGGCCTCTCCCCATACCTTTATTTCTCATTACAAATTGGACATGGCCTCCAGAAGCCGAGCTAACTTTGGTTCCACCGTCCTCAAGAGTCTGTTCCAACGAGCCACCCAGGGTTGAGGTGCTAGGGATGCAGTCCCATCCAGCAAGAATGAAGGTGAGATTGACAACTTAACATTGAGAAGTTATGTGCCTACCATAACATTCCATGTTAGTTGTCTTCTTCTCGCCTTCTTTCTTGCGTCCCGCCCTCCAACCCCCTAGCCTGGACAGACCGATAGGATCCTACGGAGCCTTCCTTTTTTGCCCAGTATGGTCTCCAGTGGTTATCCTTTTCTTGGGATGGCTATCTATATGGGTATGCCATTCTCTCCCTTGTTCTGGGGGCAGAACTGCTATAGTGTTAGCTATCAAACGAGATCTGGGTAGTTAGCGCCTAGCATTGTGGGATACAGGGTTACCTCGAGCTGGTAAAAATAGCTCTCGAGCTTTGGTATAAGACGAGTCGGAGCCGAGAATCGGCTCCGAACCCATCCAGCAAGAAAGAAGGCGAGAAGAAGACAACTAACATGGAATGTTATGGTAGGTACATAACTTCTCATTTGTTAATGTCTTGGAATTTTAAATTTTTGGGGAGGGTGTAGCAGGCATTTTTATGGGCTTGCCCATAAGAATCTCATGATGGGACAATTTTCTAGTGGTACTAACTGCACTTTTATAATGACTAAAACTAACTGCAAAGTTTTTGGCCATTTAAGACTAGTATTCATACAAACTTTAACTAATTGGGTCTTTTTTGGTTACCTCTTTTCACTTTTTTTGAGGCTTGTTGTCTAAAGGAACATGACTAGTATAGTGAGTGCCCTGATCTGATTGAATGCAACAAGGGACTCCAAATTGTGGGGTTAGTTTTGTTAACAGTTTTTAGCTAATGTCTTTGAATAATTTTTTACACATGGATATGCCTCTACCCATTCAGAAAAAGTGTCAACAAAAAACAAATGTATATGTAAATGTTTGCACTTGAGGAAGTTTAATTTTGTCCCATTGTATGGAACAAAATGCCCCCCAAAGTCTTTCTCTGTGTTTGAATATGTGCAGGTACAGATTTAGACACATTGCACTTTAAGCACATTAGACAAGTATTTACAAAATGTTGAGCGACTTTTGAAAGATACAGGAAATATCGATCATTGGAAATTTGTTTTATTAAAGCATTTTTGTCCAATTGAAAAGGTAAATGGTAGGCTTTGACCAACTGTGTTAAGAAATTTTGTGGACTACTAACCATCTGTCTGGGGTGGTGTCACAAAAGGTCTTGAGACTGGCTGCAGCCATCATTTCTCCACCTCATTTCCTCAGTGTCTTCTGTCTGATTCTGAAAAGACAACTTCTGCAAAGAAAAATTGTTGACAGTTTCATTCACTTGCTGCAAAAGTAAAGCCTGAACAGGATAACGCATTGCAACTTGTCTTGCCCCCATATCTGCAAAACTATTTTCCTTAGTTGTAAAGGAATCATCGTTTTTATGTGCGGCATATTTAACTACAGCTACCTTTGTTGGCAATGATAAGGCTTCTAGTAAATAAACAGTTTCTACTTAAGTCAATCTCGCTCTTTTCAAAATGCCCTAAAATCATGAACTATTTTGTAAGCATATCATGAATCTCTGAAAATTCTTATGGATTGATATTTGCCAGTCTATCAGTCTTTGGAAACAGCTACAAGTTCAGCTACTTAAGCAGGCAGATATTTGTTTAATGTCCAGTTAACAACGTTTTGTCATATATTCAAATGGAAAAGGCTGCTGTGAATTTACTTCATCTTTCTGAACACAAGAAACATTTACAAAAAGAATCAAATCCGGGTTCTGAAATGGAATGCCTTGCAGGAGCGGCCTTAGGTCAGCTGGTGCCCTAGCAAAAGGGCACCATGGCGCCCCCCACAACACCACCTGGTTCCCCCATCCTGGTCTACCTACACCAAATAAATAGTGGAAAAGTGCCCCTACTAGAGTGGCACCCTAGGTGGCCGCCTAGTTGGCCTATGCCTAAGGCCGGCTATGATGCCTTGTATATCTAACCTAGGAGGAAGCATAGTATTAACAACAATTAAAGAGTTGTGAGGCTCTCATTGTCTGCTGTAGGAATCAAATAAGCAAAGTTAAGTGGTGGACATTGAATAATCTGTAAAGAAAGGTAGTTAAGTAAAGACAACTCATATTTAGATAATTGTGCTTCAAGCTGGTATTGTGTTTTAGTCTTTAATAGCAATGCCTCTACCAAATACGGAACTGCCACATAACTATTGTGCTGGAGAGTTAGAACAGCCACCATTTTCACTAAGCACACTGTTGCAGCCACTGCTGTAAGGCAGTGAAGGAGGGCTGCTGCTACAAGATCAAGATTTATACTGAAATAAGCGAACGGTCTATAACCATTATTTCTGAGTTGTACTAATAATCCTAATTGATTTTTTTTTACTACAAAACAAGAAAAATATCTTAGAATGATCTGCCAACCCAAGTGCAGGAGGGATTAAGAGTAAAGTTTTCAGTTTTACAAAAACTTGTCCATAACAGTCATGCTAGGATAAAGGTTTGGGGCTATCTTTTGAAATAATTTTGATAAAGATTCTATTACTTCTGAATAATTAGAAATCCATTGATGACAGTAATCTGTTAGTCTCAAGAAAGCTTGCAACTGCTTTAATGAATTAAGGCATGGTGCAGTTTGCATTGCAGCAATGCATGAAAGCAAAATCTGTCCAGCACCTTCTAAAATAAGATATCCCAAGTACTGAACTTGCAATTTTCATAACTGCAGTTTGTCTTTGCTAACCTTAAATTCTAACTCTGCTAAGTTTATCAAAAGAAAATTAGTTTCTTGTTTGCAGTAATTTGAGGTCTTTGAGGCTAAAAGTTAATCATCTACATATTGAATTAGAGTATAACTACAAGGAAGTTTAATCTTGTCCAGCTGTCTCTTTATTTCTTTAGATAAAAGAGTGGGTGATTTTACATATTCATGTGGTAATCTAGTCCAGGTGTACTGTTCCTCTCTATATGTAAATGCAAACAAACATTGACTACCTGGATGTATAGGAATAGAAAAAAGCAGATGAAATGTTTTCACTGAAAACATTGTGGAGTCTGATAGAATAGAATGTAGTATCATTGCTGGATTAGGGACTACCAGAAATGTTGGCATTACTACTACTACTACTGCATTCACTACTTGTAAGTCTTATATAAATATATATGCATTTTCCCTGTTCTTAACTGGTAAAATAGGAATGTTACAAGGAATTTGAGATGGGACAATAATACCTTGTTGTAACAAGGCAGAAATAGCAGGTTTGATTTTTTTTTTTTGCTTCTACCAATAAAAGGTACTCACTACCATAGGCAGGCGCTCACAGCGTTTGAATGTTATATGCAGTGGTTCTTCCTGTTTTAAGAGCCCTACCTCATTTTCATGGGTTGTAGAAGTTGTAGAGGGATTATTTTTAATTTCTCCAAACCAGCATTTTCCATATTTTGTTCTGATGTTAGCATAGCAAAAAAGGGCATCTTCATCTGTACAAATATTATTTGAGTATAATCATAAGAGTTCACTTGGAATATTTAAAAATATACCATCTAGTGTATAATAAATGGTGCATCTTAATTTGCATAAGAAATCTCTACTGAATAGATTTAGAGGGGCAGAATTTCTACAGTAAAACATGTTACTGTTCTAACAGACTAAATTGAATGGGAACATGTTTTGTTTCTGCATACTCTAAAAGGACTCTGGATAGTCACATACTGCGAATCACGTGTTTAGAAAATGCAAGGTATTCAGCATTTGCTGAAGTAATCATAGATCTGGTAGCTCCTGTATCGACGAGAAACAGGATAGATGAAGTTTGCACTGTAATATTGACAAAAGGACCATCCTGGTCAATTGGTACCAAGGGAAATGACTGTGATTCCTGCTTATGGCTGTCCTAATGGTTTTGTTGCCTCACTGGTGGTTGCCAAGCAGTCTTTCATACAGGAGGATTTTTGTAGCTTGCTGTGGTGTCTCAACATTTGGTGAATTTGTTTGCTGTACAGACATCAGACATTCATTTCATCACTGTCAAGACTGACCACAATTAAAATAAGTTTTTAAACAGGGTACACCTGGTGGTGACAGTGGTAAAGCAGGGAGATAATAATTTATATCAGGGGTGTAGAGGCTTTTAATACTTTTCTCGGGTTTTTAGCAGTTGGATTTTGTAGTTGTGCATGTCCTTTTAAGACCTTTGCATATTTAGTGTAATGTGTTGAATAGAAGGAAGAGAATCTACAATGGTGTGAATATCCACTGCAGTCCATGAGTGTACTACTCTTATGTTAGGTTCAGCCTCACTGTCTCTAGCTGCTGATGGATTTTGTACTTTTTGAAATGGATGCATTTACGTAAGAGGTTTATCAAAATCAGTGGAAGAATCAGTATCTGTTTATTCCTCTATATTTTGTTTGGTAGGTGGTGTCCATTGATATTCCTGCCCATCAATAACAATTGGAAAGTGAGTAATAATTTGCCTAATCTTGTTTAGAGTGTTAGTTTTTGGTGGAGAACTTTTATTAGGAAATTTTTAATTTGTCCAGCATACTTTGCACTAGTTCTTTATTTATGTTTGTGATATATTTGCTTTCCTTTTTTAGATATTTGCATAAAGATTTGATCAGATGGTGTTACAATAGGTCCTGAATGTCACTGTTGACGGAACCTAGTGTTATAACCTAGCCCAGAGGAATGATTAGAGGTGCTGAAAGTAACATGGGCTATATCTGGGGAAGTGGTAGCTGTTTTTGCCACATTTACATCCTTGGAGAGGGAGAAGTATCAGCCTCTTGAGGCACAGGTGGGTCATAAGGTGGAGGGGATGCAGAAGGCACTGGAGGTCAACCATCTGATAATTCTGGCTGTGTAACTGATAACTTATCTGATTGTCTTAATGGATACATGACACAGGAATGGGATTTCTCATCTGTACAATTTTGTAATGAGTTTACTGTTCTTTTAGCTGCCTTCAGCTGTGACTTTAATCTAGCTGGGTTATATTTTAGACTTCTAATTACATAATTATTTTCTTTAGTTTTAACTTCTTCTTCCCAGTCATTAATGGCTGAACAAGAAGAGATTGGTATCTTAGTACCTTTTTGTTTCAGTTTAGTTTTTAGATTTTCTAAAATTTTCTTATTAAAAGTACCCTTTTCAGTAAATTGTAAAGCTCCATCATTTTAGTGAGCTCAGACAATTTTAGTAAAGAACTACAGCTGTCTCATTCATATTTATTAAACATATGCCTGTCTGGGGTCCCATACTCTGAGTCCTTTGAATCAATTGTATTGGCTGCCATTATAAAAACCCACTGATGTACCAAAGGGATACATATGCAACTATAATTATAAATGTACTCGCATTCTTAATGAAGGAATTCTCTCCATTCCTGTTCTTTATATTTAATTAAAACCTGCTCTCACAACTGAGAAGGATACTCTGTCCTTGTGACAAGGATACTGTGTCCTTGTATTTATTGATTCAACCCTGCTAGCACAAAATGAAATAAGTTTTATGCTGTTAGTATAAACACACATGCATACAATTTTTAATGGAGAAGTTATTAGTAGAGCTTAACTGTAGAGACCTTAAACTCTGCTGATAATAAAGTAGTAGATCATGTATTGGTGTAACTGAAATTTGCCTGACAGAAAACCTATCACAATGGGCTAAGTGTCAATTTCTAATGCAGCAACACAAAAGATTTGGAAATCCGAGTCACAGGACCAAACTGTTAAGATACCAAATAATTTTCACATGACACAGTTCAGCAGAGAATAGCAATTTCCTTTATTAAAAAGAAAGTGACTTAAGTCATAGTGGGAGACTAGGAAATCAAGGTCCTGTTTCCTCAAACTGCAAGGTCATACGTTCTTTATACATTTTCTGATTAAAAGCAACATTATTGTATCAACCTTAGAAGAACCACTGATCAACTAAAAAATGAACAACACAACAGCATTAAGACTGGTAAGATCTCCTGACTCCATGTTTATGACTTTCCATATTAGACACGACTTCCCAATTCCATAAAAAACTCTCTACAAAGAAAAGCACTTTCAACATTTTGCCATGCTAGCATTTTTCATATTTGCAGAAAGTAAGTTGTCAGCTAGATACAAAAGAAACATGCAGGAATCCATCTTGTAATGAAAGCATATTACAATGAAATACATATTCTTAACATTTTTCTTTCCTGTACACCTTGCCCTTCACACATTCCAAGATAATATGGCTAGCGCACCCAGTATGATAAAAAGCTGTTGTTTCCATGTAATACACATGATATTTTTAATGTATATTTCCAACAAACATTTGAACACTCCCATCCCCTGTTAACATAGAAAAACACACAAAACTATCTGTGTCTTCAAAAAAAATTGAAGTTTAACCCTCTAGATAGAAACAATTGCCCCAAATCGACAGCTGCGCACACAGACGTTATCTAAACTAAAATTGTTTATTCATGCTAAAGCACATGTTACAGCCCGTGTTCCCACTTACACTGATTGGTGTTTCCCCTTTTCTTATCTGTATTCCCCTCACATATGTGAAAAACAGTTTGTAGGCTTTCAGAAAATATTTTAAGCTCCAAGAAAAAAATACTAACAATATTTAAATAAATCTAAATTGTATACTGTTCTACTAAATGCATTGAAGTACTCAATCTGCTAATGAAGCTATCTCTTATTCACTTCCCACAATTTCCAACTTTATTTTTCACTGAACTGCTTGCCAGTATACCTTTAATTTTTGCATTTCACTCAGCAAAGAATGCTCAGAACTCTCAAGATTAATTGGTTGCACCTGCAGGCAGCTAGTCTCCATGTAAAAGTAGTCATCAGTGAGAAAAAAATCTAACATTTCCACAGATGCATGGAGGAATCTTTTAAATTTAAATTTCACTCAGAACAGAATGTACAACTGCCTTCAGCTGCAGACTTCTTGGCTGCCACTGAGAACATTTGTTAATGGAAAAAAGAGCTAATACCTTTGCAGCTGCAAGGAACTTAGCATTTTTCAAGCCTATTTTGTTTACAAACAAACACTTCTTTATAGCTTATGCCGAGGCATTAATCTGTGCATCCACCCTTGTAAAAATAAGAGATATTAACTTAATTCTACATATAGTATAATCACTGCACTTTTACACCCCACCAAGATCACAGCATGTTAACTTTATCTTGCTTCTGCATATTTTTTTCTTTTACTGTTATCCTGTATAGCCTGTATCTCTTACAACTTAAAAAAGTTCTTGTTTACTTTAATATCTTTAGTACATACAACATTAACTGAAAAGACCCCCCACACACGCACTTATTTAAAAATACCCCTGA
Organism: Protopterus annectens; assembly: GCF_019279795.1. Taxonomy (NCBI): domain Eukaryota; kingdom Metazoa; phylum Chordata; order Ceratodontiformes; family Protopteridae; genus Protopterus; species Protopterus annectens. The sequence goes on from NC_056740.1 coordinate 186,697,851, forward strand.
TACAAACTATACAAACTGCTTTACTATATAGCATGCACTTTATATCATGAAATGTTTTATACAGACACTAGTAAGAAAGAAATTGTTTTACTTAACAGTTATTTTTTTCCTTTTAGTGTCCTTCTAAATATTAATGATATAAAGTGTAGTATATGCTTTACAGCCCACCAAACGTTTAACAAAGTCAGCAAGAGTCAAGTCTTTCTCAGCCACATTTTCTTGCAAAGCCATATTTCACAAATGTGACTGATGCTTTACAGTATCCCATTTATTCACTAATTTCAGTGTTGCTGGTCTTCATCCTGTTTATCTCCATCTCCCAATACCAGATTCTGGTTCAAGTCTAAGATACTCCTGATTCTTCCAGTCAACTTCCCTGCCTTTTCTCTCACTCTCAAGCCATTTCATTTGGAACATTGGAAAAGGTTTCACTGGTAAAGTCTCTCTATGAGTTTTGTTAGAATAATGAGAAGCAGAATCCCCTTCAGTTTGTTGGCTCAGTTTTTGGTGGATGAAACCTTTATTTTCCTCCTTATCCTGTCCTGTATCAAAAATGTGTTTCATTCACCAGGAACAAGTATTCTGAAGACAACTGGCTACAGCAGTTTGAATCTCACACCTGCCTGTTGGCTTTCCCTGATTACTGGGATAAATTTGCTTCGCATCTGCCTGGTGTATAGAGAACAATCATTCTCCACAAATGTTCTGCTGTCTACATTTGCAACACTTTTTCCTTCTGCCACAGTTTTGTCAGGATCAACTCTTTCTGCTGGTATGATTGCATCTTTACTAATATAGGTATTAGCTGATTTCTCATGGCCAAATTTGGAGCAAACACTTGATGTTGCACTTTCAACTAGAAATCCTATTGTGAAACACCAGTCCAGTTGCTTATTTGTGCTTTCCTAAAATGTATACAGTCTGTTCCTTCCAATTTCTTTGGTACAGCAGAAAATCTCAGGTATTCTCTGTGTGCTCTGTCTTCTAATTCTACCATTTTTTAAAGCAACACTTAATGAGAAGCCTCATGGTCAGACAGCAGTTTCTTTATTTCATCCAACGATTTTTGCAGTTTTAACCAACAAAGCACTGGTTAAAATTTCTGAAAGTAAATATAACTCTGGGGACTCCCACTATGCTAATGCTGTCGCAAAAACATGGAACTCTCTTCCTCTAGATCTCCGAACACTTAATATACATAACTTTAAGAACCTTCTTAAGTCCTGCTTAACCAACTCATAGATATTTTCCTGCTCTAGTCCTGGGTAAATCATACCGATATTCCTACTTCTGCCTCCTCTCTTTCATCTCAAAGCTACCTCTTACAGAACTACTAGTCCTCAAATTATCAGACAGAGTGAATATTAGCACAATTTCTTCTACATACTCTTATGGTGTACTGTGTGTGATTACTGATGTATGTATTATATATACACACTGTATGCAGAGTCTTCACTCTATTTTATCTCTTACTGTATGTATAACTTTATGTAGTTATAAATATGTGGTGGTAATGTTACCTGATACTTGAAATCTTTATATTGCCTGTATAACGTTGTCCAAATATTATTGTGTCATAGTGCTAATGTTACTATTTTACATGTTCTTTATTCTAATACTGTGTGGAGCTTTTCTCCCTGGGCCTCCTCTGAAAACAGGCAACCCTGCCTGCCCAGTCGGACATTTCCAGGTAAACAAATGTAAAATAAATAAAAAATAAATACAAATTTAAGTTTATATATTATTTCAATATTTCATTTATTTTAATCACCTCTGAGTACATTTTTTTTTTCCTCTAAATTACTGGAAGCCATCTTGTGCACCAGAACTGAAACTTGAAATGCTTTTGGCTGAAATAAAGGATTCTTCCCAGCCAGTGTGTCTTCTCTTCACCTTTTCTGGTTGATTTTCTTTCTGGTTTTGTGGATTTCTTAATTGCTGGCATACAGGCAGTATACTTACCAGCAAGTAACTGAATTTTACTCAGAATGACAGTTTCACTAGCTGTTATTTCTTAGTTTCTAATTTCATATCAGGAGAGTAGAAATTAAGCTGTTTATCACTGTATAGCCATCTTGAAACTAGGTTCTCCATTTGAAATTGGATAAGGGTAATTTCTACAAGCTTGCCCATAGATTGGATTTACTCACACAAGACAAGAGGTGTTTGATATACACCCCAACTTGAGAGTGCTTCAGTTGATGGCATGGATGATAGAGTTTTGATACCCTTTAGGCACATTTTTTCTTAGAATGTACAGCAGATAGTGAAAGAAGCTAAAGCAGCTGCTATTAGAAAATCATACATGTCTAAATGGAAAAATGTTTTCTAGTTGGTGTTATTCCAAGGACAAGGACTTTTTTAAGGCTTGGATGACTGTGATTCTTGATTATATGTGTGAGTTTTTGTACTCTGGCCTTTCTTACTCTTCTATCAAGATTCATCTGTCAGCCATTCCTGCTTATGTACCCCTGGATTTCCCTTTCTTCCTAATCCCAAGTCAAGCACTTTTTGAAAGGGGTTTTACATATCCTTCCACCTAGAAAGCAGGTGGCTAATTCTTAGGCTCTGAATATTGTGGTTGTTCTAACTTCTGCTAGAAGATTAGCTGAGTTACAAGTTCGTATGATGAGTCAGCTCTACATCATTTTCCACAAGGACAGGGTTTCTTTAAGAACTAACCTTTATTTTATGCCTCAAGTCATTTCAGAGTTTACCTTGAGTCAGTCTATTAAACCCTGTGGCTTTTTTATCAGAACTCAAAACAAGGGAGGAAGAATTCTTTATAATCTAGATGTCCATAGGCAGCTCGAATACTGCCTAGACAAAACTCAGTCCTTCAGAAAAGCTGATCATCTGTTTGTCTCCTATGGAGCATTTTTCTTTTCAGGACTGTTGCCTCTTTCTTTTTTTTTTTTTCTTTTTTAAGCTATTGCCTCTTTTCTTGGTGAAAGAAAGCTTTGAAGCTCTTGGTGCTCTTTTTATATGGAACTCTGTTCAAGGCCTTGGCTGTTGGAGTTGGTGGCAAGTGCTGTTTAACTTTTATTTTGTTTTGATAAGTTGCCCGGTTTGGTCATATCCATGGCAGGATATAATCCAAGTAGCTTAAGCTAGTGCAGCAGTCGCATATTAGAACATCTACATTTATGGTAAGTTACTTATACAACCATGCTTTTCATTCTTGTTATTGTTCAGAAATTGTGTGTTAATTCAAACCGTATTGTTCTGTTAACCTTTTAAGTAAATTATAGTAAGATTTAAAAATTGTTTCTGATTTTTGGCCTGTGTCCTCCAATTAGTTTTGACTTTGTCTATTGTATATATCAGCTATATCAATATATGCTGTTTTTGTGTGTGTGTGTGTGTGTGTGTGTGTGTGTGTGTGTGTGTGTGTACTGATGTAATTTTGAATCCCAGAAGACTGACCACAAAAGGTTCAACCCATGTGCTATAGGCTTTTTAAAGTACAAAAAAAAGCTGGTAACTGTTTGTACATGATGGCAGTACAGCTGGATCTGGGTTTGATTTTTGTCCCATTGTATTGTGATCTTAAAGTTGATATATATAAGTAGCAGGGGTGGTTTGCCCCCTTGCACAAAATGTATTTGAATTGTTTTTATATTTTGAGTTTTTCTGTCTCAACCTTTTGTTTTCGATCTTCTGGGGTATGAAATTATGTCTGTTGTATAATCCATATATATCCATATGTATAAGTATATATATATATATATATATATATATATATATATATATAATATATATATATGTGTGTGTGTGTGTGTGCGTGCGTGTGCGCGTGCATAAATTTCTGGTTGCAGGTCAAAAAAGTGAACACTTTTTAGTGCTGTGAATAAGAGTGAAAGCTGATATGATAAAACATTCTTAATGGTATTTTAGATGGCTGCTTTTTGTCCAAGATCATGTTACAGTGTGGTCAGGCTGTTTGCCCTTAACTCACTGTTGTACAGTTTTTGGAGTTGGTGTATATTGTTATTGAGGGATGGGGATGTGCAGGGGTGCTTGCAGCCTTACAAAAAAATTACTTTTGTTTTGTGTTGTTTTTGATCTTCTGAGCATTACATATTCAATGAGACACTCATATGTATGGGTCTACTTTTACTTACTGAATTTACACTTCTTTGAATCAAAAATCGCCAACTCCATTTCAGTGAAACACCATTCAACCAAAACCACGGACTAGCTACCTGCTTTCCATGGGAAATGAAACACTTGGCCACCAGGATGAACCTTGCCCTTTTCCCCAGTGTAGTGAGATGTCAGAGTGGTATTTTTAGTTATGGGGTGTGGGGGCAAAGCCCCCCCACTTAGGTACATTTAATTTCTTTCCATTGACTTTTTTCCCTGGTGGCCAAATGGTTTGTTTCCCATGAAAAGCAGTTTGGTAGTCCATGATTTCAGATAAATGGTGTTTTCCTGAAGTGGAGTCAGCAATTTCCGATTTGAAGAAGTGTAAATTCAGTGAGTAAAAGTAGACCCTGTATGTATGTATATATGTGTGTGTGTATATATATATATATATATATATACATACACACACATATTTGTATTATATGGATCTACTTAAATTGATCGAATATCATTTATGTCGAACTGCATAATGTGAAAAAAAATTGATTGACTGTATTCATCACCCTACTATGCATGTGCAGAGAATTAAGCATTCAAAACTTTATTAAAAAAAACCAGAAAGAAAGCATCTATTTTGCAGGGGCTGCACCCCCCTCATCCCTGCTTATTATGTAGTCTAACTCTGAGACTGCACAATCCCTGGGAAAAGAGTATATTCACCTTCCATGGACTAACAGTTTTCAACGCCTGTTGACCATCTGTTTAGTTGACCAAACTGTGTCTATTAAACAGATGTCGACCAAAGTACCATTTGACAAAGTTACCAGGACCCAATATATTGGTACATATACACACAGTCACATATGTACGTACTGCAATGCACACATTGGCCTTATATATTTCTGCTATTGTATAATTAAATTCTACACTGTTAGTGATTTAAGATATTCAGTATCACAACCTAGAATATTGTTAATGTAAATGTGTCTTCATGGCCCGGGTCACCCCAAGAGTCTTTGAGCTAGTGTACTTGCTGGGTCAAAAATTGTATGCTAAGTAAATAAATAAATCAATTTATTCATTCATTCATTCATTCATTCATTCATTCATTCATTCATTCATTCATTCATTCTTGAGCACAGAAGTTCAGAGATTTGTTTGACCAACAGTTTCCTATATTGTATTAAAGACTATGCACATTTTAAAGAAATAAATAGCATTAAATGCCATACTAGTTGTGCTTTGATTACTTAAATGTGTAATCTTTGTAATGCAAGTATTTCTTATACATGTGGGGTCAGGGTTGTCGCGGATTATCTACATGAACGCCCCCAGAAATCAGTTATCCTTTTATTACAAGAGTTTTGTTCAGATCATAGCTATTTTATTTATAAGATGCATTTCTACTTGCAAACATGAGGCGCAGTGATGCGATCAGCATTCACCCCAAATTATGCAAATATTTTTATTACTTTTATGTATTTATTTATTTTCAAAATCCTATATATTTTGTTCTATGTTTAATGCATAGTTTTCTTTGCTGATATTACTGATGATGTTATTTTTATTTTTATTTCGGATTGCACTGAACAGGAGCATTTACAGACATTATTTGTTATTAGTTTTGCAGTACACTTTTCACATTCTTCTGCTGTATATTTGGATTTACTTTTAAGAATGGATACTGGTGGTCATATTTGCACTGCAGTACATACACAACCTTCAAGTATTAATGTTATTGTTGGCTATCAAGGTCCATCCCAATCGTATGATTACATCTCACCCAAAGAGAGAATTTATGAGGACTAAGTACTTGCTTAACACTTAGGTGGCCCTCACTGAACAATAGCAAAAAATATTTAATGCATTCATAGAAAGAGTTTATTTTATATGGATGTTACTCATGCATTATTGGTGTTAGACAAGGAAGAAGTGATTTAAAACATTCGCTTGAAAAAAATCTAGGAGAATAATTCAGGATGCAGACACAAGGGGTCCCAAAAAGAAATAGTAGTAGTGTACAATCTGTTATTTCATGATTAACTATACTTAATAGTTTATAAAATAATGGATGTAATAAAGATACAGGTTCTGTTGTTGGATGACAAGCCAGTTAATATTTTGTCACAAGTTCCTTATGTATCTTTTTCATTTGGGGCTAATCTCAAATGCAGATTTTATTAATAGTGATTTTTGGAGAGTAGAACTAATGAGCTTTATTTATTTATTTTATTTTATTTTATTTTGTTTGTTAACCGGCTAGTGTCCAACTTGGCCAGAGGCCCTTTTTCACTGGAGACCCGGGGGGAAAAGCTCCACATTGTACAATACAAATATAATACAGAATAATACAGAATAATAATATGAGTGAGTTATATACAAATGTAACTTGAGATTTATATACATAAAAAAAAACAAATTCAGAATTAATTTCAACAGTAATGATAGAGAGTTCCAACTGAGCAGAGAAAAATAAGAGAACTGAGCAAGAGTGTCAGCTATCATATGCTAGGATGTCTTGCATTTTGCTGATACTAGATATGGAGTGTAGATGGCAGAGTCCAGAAGAGAGATTGAATAAGAATTGCAGGTAGGATGGGGAGTGTACAGGGGTTGCAGAGAATAATAGGGTGTATGAAGTAGGTGAAACCTGAAGGGGTTGGTAAAGAGTATGGGAGAGAGATTAGCCAGGAGAGTGGCAAGAGCACAGACAGTGATTAGCAAGGTGCTCCTTTAGGAGGACCTTGAACTGATGGTGGTTAGGGATTCTAGTTATGGTGTTGGGATGATTGTTCCAGAGTCTGGAAATTTTATGCGAATAGAGGGAGTCGCCATGTAGGTTGTGGGAGTTGGAAATCTTTACCAGAAGTTTGTTAGAAGATCTGAGAGTGGTATTGGGCTGGACTAAGTTGGAAATAGTGAGGCAGTTGTTAGGTTGGTTGACTATTTTGTGGGTTAAGGGTAGTTGATGTAATGATAGAAGGCTGGGGAGTTCTAGCCAGATTGAGTGAGAGCAGAGCAGTGGTGCGAACTATGTGGTTGGTTAGTAACGTATTTTGCAGTCTTGTTGTAGCATGATTCTAGGTTGTTAAGGTCTGATTTTCGGAGGTTTGTGAATATGAGGGAGCCGTTCAAGAGGGAGGATAGCAGGTGAGAGGGAGGTGTAGAGAGTCTGGCTGTTGGAGTTAGGAATGGTCTGGCTCTGTGTAGGATGCCTAGTTTGATGTGAACTTTCTTGACTGTAAGTGCAATATGATTGTCAAATTTTAGACTATCATCTATGGTAACACCTAAACGTTTAGTGTGGCTAGTGGGTATTATTTTGGTGGCATTTCAGAGATGGTTGAAAGTGGGGGATGGAAAGGTTTGAGTTTTTTTTATTTTTGAAAATATAATCTTAGTTTTGTTGGGGTTTAGAATGAGTTGTTGTTGGGAGAGGTATTTTTCAATGTCTTGAAATGCTGTTTTCATTTTTAGTTGGAGTTCTTGGGGTGAGGTGGCTGAATAGGTAAGTGTGGCATCATCTACGAACTGAACTATGGATGTTAGTTGAGTAGCAGAGCTGAGATCATTAGTAAATATGATAAAGAGAAGTGGACCAAGTATAGAACTTTGGGGTACACCTGTGGAGATGGGGAGTAGGGGGGAAAGCGACCTTTCCCATTGAGTAGCCTGTTGACGATTGGAAAGATAGCTGTGGAACCAAGTTAGAGCTGATGGGCTGAGGCCATGGGAGGACAGTTTATTAATTAGCAGCTGGTGGGATACGGTGTCACAGGCCTTGGACATGTCAAGAAAGATGGATGAGACAAGCTGGCCTTCATTAATGTGATGATGGATAGTGTTAGTAACGGTTAGTAGGGCAGTGCTGGTGCTATGTTTAGGTCTAAATCCATGCTGGGAACTGGAAAGTAGATTATTGTTTAGGAGATAGTTAATGAGTTGTTTGTGGATGCATTTTTCTAGGATTTTTCCCAGAGGGGAGAGGATGGCTATGAGGCGATAGTTGTTTAGCTCTGTAGAATGTCCACCTTTGTGGAGGGGTATGATATGTGTTATTTTCCATAGAAGTAGAACATATCGCTCAGTAATAGAGCGATTAATTAGAATCGATATTGGGTAGGCAATTGATGGGGTGGCAAGTTTTAAAAATTAATTTGGAAATTTGTCTGCAGTGACACAGCAGGGTTTAAGTTTTGGTAATTGATTTTTTATGTAGTTAGTTTGTATGGGTGAGAAGGTGAGGGGGTTAAGGTTTTCTGGGTTGGGGGTTGGGACTGTGAGAGTTTGAGTAGGTTGGTTGTGTAGTAAGGAGGTGACAGTATTTGTGAAGTGGGGGTTGAATTGTGTCGAGATAGAGTCTGAGTTGTTTGAGGTGGCTGGGGGAGGGGTTGGGGTACGACTGGGATTGAGGAGGTGGTTGATGGATTGCCAGAATTTTTGGGGATTGTTCTGGTGTTTCTGTTGGCAGGACAGGAAGTAGGTTTGTTTGTCTTTTTTGATCTGTTTCTTTGTTAGGTTTTTTAGCTGTTGATAAGATAAGATGTCAGTTTTGTCTTTGGATATATGGTAATCTGCCCAGGCTTTATCTCTGCACTTCATTAGTATTTTGGTCTCTTTGGTTAGCCATGGAAGGGGCTTAACTTTAATGCACACTTTCCTGGTGGGGGTAAGGTTGCTAAGAATAGTGAGGAAAGTGGTGTTGAAATACTACACAGCTTCATCTAAATGTAGGTGTCTTAGTGGAGACCAGTCACATTGTTTGAGTAGGTGGTTAAAGGTGGTGGGGGAGAAGTTTTTGTTATTAATGATATGTGTATAGGACACATTGCTCTGGTTATATATGCGTTTCTTATATAAAAAGGTTGGAGAATGGTCACTGAGGGAGTCAGGTAGGCAGCCGGCTATGTAGTTTAGGTTAGTTCTATTAGTTAGGATCCAGTCTAATGTTGGTTGCTTGTTGGAGCATTTGTCTCTATGAGTAGGGCAGGTTATTGTTTGGATGAAGTTGAAGAGATTCAGAAAGTGGGAAGGCTTGTCGGATGATCAGGTGTGCCAATCCAGGTTGAAGTCACCAAGAATAATAGGTTAATGGTTGAAATTGGTGGAGTAAAGTAGATTTTCAGTGATGGGAAGGTTGTTGCCAGGGGGAAGATAGGTGCCTATGATAATTATTGCCTTATATGGTTTGATGTCAAGGCGACTGATCAGTATTTCTGCATTTGATAGGTCAGGGGGGAGCAGCTTAGTTGTACAACTTTGAGGGTGTCTTTAAATATAACAGTGACAGCTCTACCTCTATTATTTGGTCTATCTTGCCTTATGATGTTGTAACCTGTAGTGATAATTTCACTGTCCTTATTGTGGGGCTTTAACCATGTTTCTGTTATCATAGCTATATCTAGTGAGTAGGTATTTAGGGCTGCACGGAATTCATTGGTTTTATTTAAGATTCTACAAAGATTGAAATTTGTTAGGAGGAGATCGGAGATGGATGTTTTGGGAAGAGGGAGGATGTTAGTGTACAATGGGATGATTAGTAGTAGTTGGGGTGGGAGCAGGTGAAGGTTGTTGAGAGAAAGTATTAGTGGGACCTGGGTTGGGATGGATGTTGGCTAGAAGTTTGATATGAGTAATGGAGTATAGTAGACGAAATTTTCACTTATTTGGTGGGGTAAGATATTTAGAGGCTGAAGAGATAGACTTTTGGATTTGAAAGTATTTGAGAGGTGTGAGTAGAACAGTAGTGTGATTATAGAGTTGTGGGTTTATGTTGAAATATGTGTGGGATAGCAAGGAGAGGGTAAATTGGGGATGTGTTGGGGAGTGGAAGTGTATGATGTGGTATGAGTGTAGGGAGGTGGAGTTATAGGTGAGGAAGAGTATGTGGAGTAGAAGTGAATGAGCAAGTAAAGAGTATAAATAGTGCATTGTGTGTGGGTGGGGGTGAGGTGTAGAGTGAAAGTGATTCTAGGGGTATTGGAAGTGGGTTGGGTTGGGAAGGTTAAGTGGAGGAGAAAGCTGATTGGTGGAATAGTGGAAGGGGTGTGGTTTGGCTACCTATAAATGTGATGAACGTGGGGGTGTGTGGGAATGGGGGTAGGGTAAGAGAGCCAAATGAGCAGAGCAAACAGAGCGGGTTGAACCACGGGGAGTGTACAGGGTCTATCAGGAAACAATCAGGAAAGGTAAAGCACTTATGTTCTGTTAAGGAAAAACTATGTAGTGTTAGGGGGAGAAAAACATACTTAGCAGACAAAGGCTGTAACAGTTTTGGCTATTTTATAGTGGTGAGGATACTAGGCCAGAGTGAGTGCAGGAGAGAGGAGAAAAGGGAGGATATGGGAGAAGAAGGTGGCAGGGGGATAAGAAGCAAGGATAGGAGGAAAAAAGGGGGTTTAGGATCCCAGAACAACTGTAGCAGGGAAGCCTGCCCACACAGATGGGAGAGTGTAGGAGAATCGTTAAGGTTGTTGTCAGGGTCAAAGAAGAGAGAAAGAGTGGGAAACAGCTAGTGCAGGTTAGGCCAAGGGGATGGGGCTACTGAGAACAGAGTGGCCAAAGTACTTCACTGGGGATCTTAGAGCAGCCTGGCGAATGCGACAGAGCAAACATGGGCAATGCAACACCCTAAAATTATATTAAATAAAATGTCATGTGGACACATACAGATCTTTGTGCTGTGGTGCAGCTGCGAAGATGTGCTTGGCTTGGTGGTCATCACGCTCAGTAGAGGGAGGGTTTGCAGTTGGGAAATATGCTTTTAATGCAATTAGATCTTTGTGCTGTGGTACAGCTGGGACGGTCCGCTTGGCTTGGTGGTCATTATGCTCAGTGGGGGGAGGGTTTGCAGTTGGGAAAATGCTTTTGATGCAATTAGATCTTTGTGCTGTGGTACAGCTGGGACAGTCTGCTTGGCTTGGTGGTCGTTATGCTCAGTGGAGGGAGGGTTTGCATTTGGGAAATAAGCTTTTGATGCAATTAGATTTTTGTGCTGTGGTACGGCTGGGACGTTCCGCTTGGCTTGGTGGTCATTACGCTCAGTGGAAGGAGGGTTTGCAGTTGGTAAATATGCTTTTGATGCAGTTCAGCATAAAATCATTAGAGAATGGCTGCTGTGGGTCCCATAGCTCACTCACATCACCAGAGGTGTAAATGCCGCCAGTGAGTGAGAAGGTAAGAGAAACTTAATTGGAAAGGTCCAAATTCATGTGGATGGTGCTCTGCTTGTGCATATCTGACATCATAAATTGCCCAAAGAATAAATAAATAAAAAGTTTATGTTAATTATAATTTTAATTTGTTGTTGCCTTTTGTTATTTATGGTATAGCTTGCTCATACCGGTTGTTGTATATCATTACAGCAGTTTATATGGTACATGTCAGAATACTGGAACATTCAAAACACTGTAGAAGCATCAACATAGACAGTAGTGTAGCATCACATTGCAATGCAGTCCACTTGAATGACCTTTTTTCTTTATAATATACAGTGCTGAATGCTCTTTTACATAATATTGTCTACTTATGAATATACACATGCACCTTTAAAAAGTTCAAAGCCATGTATCTATTAAAGTTTAATACATTTGAGAATGAGTTACTATAGCAAACATTGTTCTGAAACTTGATTGGTGGAGTAATAACTGAATTAATTTATTGTATTTAAGCAGTGTTTGTGTGTTAGCCTCTAAAGAACTTTTGGATTTGAGGAGCTTTTGTTTGCATTGGAAAAAATGTATTTTAAATGGAATTCCTGTGGACTTTGCTTAGTTTAATTTAAACTGGTTTTGGGTTTTATTTAGGAATTACCTATATACCTTATTGCTGGATATAGTTTAGTGCCTCCAAACCCAACAGCACCTTTCAGTAAATTTGGTTTCTCTGTTTCTTTTATTTCTTGTAACAGATCATACATGTTTCACTATTTTTCTTTCAATTCAAATCCTATGTTGTTTCAAAAAATACATTTGTAATTGACTGCTTGATATAAGAAAGATAATGCACTGCCTATAGTTTTCAGTGCTAGTCACCACCGATAGTTTTACATCCTGAAACTATGATGACAGAAAAGTGCTGTAAGGGACATATTACAGTTAACTCCAAAACAATAAGAAAGTGTAAAGAATTATTGAAATCCCTTGGTGTTTGTTGGTTATTACAGTCAAAAGGTAGAAGAGAGTCAGGTTTTGCATAGGTCTTAAATGGGGGAGGTGGTCAAGAACAGGCAAAATAAATGTGCGTAGGGAACATGCTAGTAAGGTGGAACAGATGGAAATAGGGCCTATAGTATATTTGGACTATGCTTTTATAGGGTTCCAGATGGAAAAGCACTGTCTTTTTCCTACTCAGTTACTGTAGAGAGAGAGGAATACAGGATACAAGTTAAGTTATTTTTACAGGAACTGATAAGAAACAAGATGAATGAAAATGGTCAGGCATGGGACCAGATGAAAATTCTTTTTAAATCGGAAATAAAGAAGTGGGTTCAGGCAGAAAGATGAAAAGAAAAGAAGGAAAGGGAGGCTCAATACAGGACAGTTAGAAAGCTGCACCTAACACAAAAGTTGCAGCAATTAAGGCATTTTGGATGATATGCAAAGAAGGTAACACGAGAGCATAGTTCTCAACATTTTAGTGCAAAAAATCTGGACGACTCCTAACATAATAGGGGGACAAAGGTCCAAAGATATGGACATATTTTAAATACTGCTCTTACAGAATTACAATGTTGCTAGAATAACAGGATTTGTGTTAGAATGTATTTTCAGAAAGATATGGAGTCTGACACTGAAATGTATGCCATTATTTAGTGACTTCAGTCCTCAGTGATTTGCCAGAAAACCACAGACCAAAAATATGAGGCAAAAATCTAGACATTCTGCATAAATCTGGACAGTTGAGAGGTATGCATGATACCTCTCAACCTCATAGTGTAAGAAACTTGGACAAAGCTTAAAATAATGAGGGAACAAAGGGCCAAAAATAGGGACATATTTTAAATATTGTTCATATAAACTTAGAAAGTTGCTAGAGTTGACTGCTGATGTGATTTTAAGCAAACTAGAGGGGTCTATATTATAACATAGAAGTCTAAAAACGAATGTTATTATATCGGACCCATTCAATTGAAACACCAGAATACCGAACAGTCAGAATAGCAAATTTTTTCCTAGGGAAAAAAATTGCTGTTCCGACAAACATACACACAACTCAAGCACACCAAAATAAATAATCCACACACATACACTTCACAAAACCGTACACTAAACCAGACATGCACCACTAGCTATCCACTTACCTTAACCCAACCGTAACCCTAAGGTCCCTAACTATCGCACACTCACCTTACCTGCTCCCTAACCCTAACTCACCTACCCCGCCCTAACCCTCGCGAACACACAATCGGACATTTACCTGACCTGTGCCCTAACCCTAACTCACCTAACCCACGCCCAATCGCACACTCACCTTCATTCGCACACTTACCTTAACCTGGTCCATCACCTTCGCTCCACAGTTAAGGAAATAGCGAAGCTGCAGAAACGAACCACTGAATACTTTCCCTAGAAAAGTATTCGGTGTTCTACAGCTTTGCTAATTCAAGCGTTCGCTCTACTGGGTTCGATATTATATCATTCGAAGTTTGTAGACTTCGATGTTATAATATAGACCCGAGGGTTTGCAGCTGTGAAATATGCTTTTGATGCAATTAGACCTTTGTGTTGTGGTACAGCTGGGACAGTCCGCTTGGCTTGGTGGTCGTTATGCTCAGTGGAGGGAGGGTTTGCATTTGGGAAATAAGCTTTTGATGCAATTAGATTTTTGTGCTGTGGTACAGCTGGGACGGTCCGCCTGGTTTGGTGGTCGTTACGCTCAGTGGAGGGAGGGTTTGCAGTTGGGAAATATACTTTTGATGCAATTCATCATAAAATCATTAGGGAATGGCTGCTGTGGGTCCCGTAGCTCTCTTGCATCACCAGGGGTGTAAACGCTGCCAGTGAGTGAGAAGGTAAGAGAAACTTAAATAGAAAGGTACACATTCATGAGAATGGTGCTCTGCTTGTGCATATGTGACATCACAAATTGCCCAAAGAATAAATAAATAAAATGTTTATGTTCATAGTTTCATAGATTGGTTCTAGGCTGTTGGCCCTAGAGCCTATAAAAGCCTAGCCATAACAATTCCCTGACTATTTCTTTCTACACTATTTACTTCCCTGGACCCCTGTCTAGCAGGGCGACTGACATGATCCCCGGGGTGAATTTCCTTTCTCCCATCCAATTGTCAAGCTTCCTGTTGATGAGGGCCAAAGAGGTGCTCTGCTTGACATGAATGGGCAGTCTGTTCCAGAGTCTGGGGAGTCTCTGGGTCAGGAACCTATCCCTCCAGCATGTTTTGTTTATTGTGATGACAAGGTTTAGATCCCTGGAGCATGTGACTCTGAGGGATTGGGATTTCTTTAAGTGTAGCATGTCCAACAGCTCTGGGTTTGACATGGCCTTGTATGTTAAGCAGAGATTGCCTCTTACTAGACGATATGCGACAGAGTATAGCTGGAGTTTTTTAAGGTGGTCAGCATGGGGCATCTGCTTTTGGCCTGTGATTCTTTCAGTGAGGTATTTCTGCGGCCTTTACAGTTGTTGCAGATGTCTTGAGAGGTACATACCAAATGGGGTATTGTATTCTGTAACGGGTCTAATGAGGGACGAGTACAGTGGGACAATGACCTCCTTTTTTCCTGGATGAAAAGCCCTTAGTGATGAGGTGTGCCACATAGGAGGATTCAGCATAAAATCATTAGGGAATGGCTGCTGTGGGTCCCGTAGCTCGCTTGCATCACCTGGGGTGTAAACGCCTGGTGATTACAATTTTAATTTCTTGTTGTCTTTTGTTATTTATGGTATAGCTTGCTCTTACCGGTTGTTGTGTATTTTATTTATTTATTGCATTTGTTGACCAGGAAAGCCCACTGAGCCTATGAAAAGCCCATTTTCAGTGGAGGCACAGGGAGAAAAGCTCCACAATATTACAAAGCACCACAGTATTACATACAAGAGAAAATTAAATACAAATGAAACAATGTTAATAAATAGAAAATTTGCTTACAAAGCAAGTGTAAAAAGCATATATGTAACAGAAATATAATGCACATTAACTATAAGCACGTTAACTACAAACAAAGGTCTTAGTCTGCCAGAGAGAAAAGGTAATACATTGGATGAACATAATGTGAGAGGTCAATATTACGTGGAAGAAAGTGATAGTAGAAGAGGTAAAGTGTGATGATGTGATAGTAGATATAGCAAAGTAAATAGAAGTCAGTTGTGAGCAGGAAAGAAGGATGCAGAAGTATGTGGGTTATGAGCAAGAGTATAGGTATATAGTAGTGTGGGGCTAGAAGCAAAGGAGTATAGATATACAGGTACAAAGCAAGAGAAAAAAGAATGAGTCAGAAGTATGAAGTAGGTGGGAGAGAGAAACAGGAAGGTAATAGACAAGAGTTGAAGAAAGTACTAAAAAAGGTTGATAGTGATAGGGTTCTAGAGTGGGATATCAGGTGTTTGGGTATTTTGGTGGGGTACAGGAGCATATCCAGTGAGAGAGGAGATGTACTTTTAAGGACTTTTTGAAGAAGGTAGGCTTGCTGATAATTCTGAGAGAGAGAGGAAGAGCTTTCCATAGCTTGGAGATGGCATAGGAATATAGCATTTGCCGAGCTGAGAGTTTGGGTTTCTCATATAGATAGCAACATTTTGTTTTCTGACCTGAGGTGGCGAGTGAGATGGTATGTGGTCAGTATGGATGACAGGGAAGGGCAGCTTTCTGGTTGGAAGATTAACTTGTGGGCTGTGGTTAATTGTAGGTAAGTAAGGTGGTGGGGAGATTCTAGCCAATTGAGTTGATGCAGTGAGGAACAGTGGTGTGTAGAGTATTTTGAATTTGTAGCAAATTTGGTGATTTTATTGTAGCAGTAGTCAAGCTTACTTTTTAGGGAGGTTTGTAGGTTGGTGAAGATGGGGGCACCATACAGCAGAGTAGGGAGAAGAAATGAAGAGGCTAGAGCCTTTTTAGTAGAGAGGCTGAGGAAGTAGTTGTGCCTGTATAGGGCACCAAGCTTTTGATGTGTCTTCTTGATGTTATTGTGGATATGAAGGTCAAAAGTTAAATTATCATCAATAATGACCCCTAGCAGTTTTGTACTAGGGACAACTTCTAAGACAGTGTTGTTTTGGAAAGTGACAGTAAATAGAGAATTATCGATAGGACTTGTTTTTGAGGGGGTAGATAGGAGTTTAGTTTTATTGGGTTAAGGGCTAGGTGATTTTTGGGCATCCAGTCCTCAATAGAGTTGAATGCTTCTTGGGTCAGATACTGTAATTTGGTGAGAGATTTTGAGGAGCAGATTATTGTTGAGTCATCAGCATATTGGATGATGGAACTGTGTGTTAGAGTTTGATGGAAGTTGTTGACGAATATGCTGAAAAGGAGGGGACAAAGTATTGAACCCTGGGGAGCACCTGTATTTGTAGGGATGAAAAGGAAGGAGGAGTGCTGCCATTTGGTGGATTGCTGCCTGTTATTGAGGTAGTTGATAAACCATTGAAGTGTGTGTGGGGGGGTAATTCTAGGTTAGAGAGGTTGGTAATTAGTAGAGAATGTGAAATGGTGTTGAATGCCTTCGAAAGATCGAGAAAGAGAGCTGAGACTAAGGAGCCATCATCACAAGCTTTATTAACTGTATGCATAAAGGAAATAAGGGCAGTGTTGGTGCTATGGCTGGGCCTGAAGCCATGTTGAGTGGGAGAATGCAGCTGGTGTTTTACTAAGTGATTTAGGATTTGAATGTGGATACATTTCTGAAGTATTTTAGAGATGGGGAGAAAATGGCTATAGGACAGAAGTTTGAAATGTCTGAGTTATTGCCGTCTTTGTGCAGTGGGATGACAAATGCTTTCTTCCAGATATCTGGAATGCATGATTCTTGAATTGACCTATTGAGGAGGATGCTGACAGGGTAGGCGATGGAAGGAGCTGCTAGTTTTAGGTATTCTGAAGGTAAATTATCAGGGCATTTGTACAAGGTTTTAGTTTCAGGAGAAGTTTGTGGATGATGGCTGTAGGAATGAGTGATAGAGAGAAGTTGGGTAGGGGGTTTGAAGGATTGTGTGATGATGGTGGTCCTATAATGTCTGGGTTGATGAGTGGGAAGGTGGTTGTAAATTTGGTGATGGTGTCAATAAAATATGTATTGAAGAGTTTAGCTAGCTTAGAGGGGGGTTATCTCGGTTTGGGCATGGAGTATTATTAGTACCTGGGTGGAGAAGGGAATTAATGGTTCCCCAGAATTTCTTGGGATTTTGTTTACTCTGGTCTTGCATAGATGGGAAGTATTCTTTTTTGTTTTTGGCAACTAAATGTTTAGTTTGATTTCAAAGTTGTTTGTAATGACTGAGGTTGGAGGGTGTTTTGTCTTTTTGCCAGGTTTCCCAGGCACCATTCCTAGAGGACATGAGTTGCTTTGTGGCTTTTGACAGCCAGCAAGCATGTTTAGATTTGACTCTCTTTAGTCTGGGGGGGGGGGGCAAAACTGTGTAGGGATTGTAGAAATGTAGAACTGAAGACTTCCACAGCCTCATTGAGTGGGAGAGATTTTATTGGGCTCCAGTTTGTTTTCAGCAGGATGTTATTGAGGGTATCATGGGAGAAATAAGACAAATCTCTGGAATATCTATATTGGTGAAGGCTGGGTGTAGAGTTGAGCTTGTGTATAATGAATGCTGGACAGTGGTCACTGATACTGTCTGGAAGAGTGCCTGAAGAAGAGGTTTTGTCAGGTTTAGAAACCAGGATCCAGTCCAATGTTAACCCTTTGTTATTGTTTTTGTCTGGTCTGGTAATATCAGATATAAGTTGGGAGTAAATATAGAGGTTGATATTTGTAGAGGATTTTTTTATAAGTGACGTCTAGCCAATTGATATTGACATTGCCTAGAATTATAGTTTTGTTTTGTATGTTGAGGCTTGTCCAGGATAGAATGCCTTCTAGAATAAGGCAGTTGTTACCTGGGTGAATGTATATAACTATAATGCAAAGGCTATTGCTGTTATTAAGTTTGACAAAAGTAACTAATAGCTCAGCAGAAGGGAAAGGGGGAATAGGTTTAGAGTAAGGAATGACTGTATAAGTGCTTGGATATAGTAAAGCAACACCACCACCTTTTTTATGGAGTCTGTCTGATCTGAGGCAGGAGAAGTTTGGGGGAAGAATTTCGGAATCTTTGCTATCTGGCATTAGCCAAGTTTCAGTGAGGGCGGTGAAGTCTGGTTGTGTTGGCTTAGCCATGCATGGAGGTGGAGAATTTTGTTCCTAATGCTCTGGAGATTAACAGTGGTAACGTTTAAACATTTTGTGTAGCTGGGAGAGTTAGGAGAAGGGGGAGTAGGGCCTGGATTTGGGTGTATATCACCACAGAGGGTTAATTTACAGAGAATAGGGAAGTAGCTAGGGAGAGGCTTTTTTGTGTAGTTGATGTGTTTGTGATCTCGGTGAGACATAGTGCTGTGCTGTGTGGGGAGCAGAATAATTTTCTTTTGTAGTATAGGATTGGTTGGATACAGGCTGGAGCAGATAATAGTGTAGCTCGGTATAATGTGATAGTGAGCTGATGTAGTGGGGGAGGGTGGGGAAGGAAGACAGGTTGTATGATATGAAGTTAGTGTAAGCAGGAGAGAGAATTGGAGAGTGATTGTGAGAAGAAAGATGTTGAACAGAAGAGACATAGTTGAGTTATTTAACTATAAGAGGCTAAGGTGTAAGTTGTTAAGAGTGGGTGAAAGGTGGTGGGTAGGTAGGGTACAGGAGTTTATGGCAGTTTTGGATGTATAATTGTATGGAGGAGTAATAGGAGTAAATAATATACTGAAAGTTGGTAGGGGTTGGTTAATTAAGGAGTGAGGTGGGGTAAAGGGATGGAGTTGGGTTAGGAATAGAGGAGTGTCTGCAAGTGGAGAATTGGTAGTGGGAGGAATTTGGAGATGAAGTAATGTAATTGGAGGTAGGGACTGTGTGGTGTTGTGAGAGGTGGTAATTAGGAGGACTGTGGTGTGGGATATGGTAGATTGGGAAGTGTGGGGGTGTTGTGAGGTGGAGGAGTGTGATTGGTGATAGGTGTTGCCAAGTGAGGTATAAATGTAATTGATATGGACGTGGGTGGGAATGGGGGTAGGGTAGGGGAACAAATGGAGCGCCACCAGGCCCCGCTGGAAGAGGCAAGAGTCCCACCAAAAACAATCAGTTTGGAGGGATCATGGTTTCAAATGCCTGTATCAGATAGGTGGATGGTATCTATTAAACAAAAACACTTCTGACCAAAAAGCAGGAAAAATAGATGTCTCTTCTATGTTTCCTTAGAGAGGTTACTTAACTCTTTATTAGCTATCTATACATTTATGAGGGATGGGATGGGGCTGTATGGCAGTAAATTATGAGGCCGGTTTACAGGAATTACTGCAGACTTATGCTGCCTTCTAGTGGTATAATCAGTGAAACACCGCGGTTTGGTAACAGCTATTGGGAATTATTCTGTGGGAAGGAAGAATGGAACAAACTACAAGGAAGGAGCCGTCTTCAAGTCGGTCAAGCCACTAGTGTGCTCACCCTAGAAATCACCCAAAACTATTTAGAAATCTACAGCAGAAACAAAAAACAGCTTATGGCTGAATGCAGACACCTACACTATATGTTACAGGGTGACACATCTTTGTAGATAGTTGGAGGGATGTCAGGAATGTATGCAGTCCAAGTTGAGAAGAAAATGGTGGCACAGTGGGGGGGGGTAGCATTACAGCAGTTCATATGGTACATGTCAGAATACTGGAACATTCAAAACACTGTAGAAGCATCAACTTAGACAGTAGTGTGGCATCACATTGCAATGCAGTACACTTAAAAGACCATTTTTCTTTACAATATACAGTGTTGAATACTCTTTTACCTAATATTAAGCTTACTTATGAATATACACATGCACCTTTAAAAAAGTTCAAAGCCATGTGTCTACTAAAGTTTAATACACTTATACTTCTGGGACTTGAGATTGAGTTACTATAGCAAACATTGTTCTGAAACTTGATTGGTGGATTAATAACTGAAATAATTCATTGTATTTAAGCAGTGTTTGCGTGTTAGCTTCTAAAGAACCTTTGGATTTGAGGAGCTTTTGTTTGTATTGGAAAACATGTATTTTAAATGGAATTCCTGTGGACTTTGCTTAGTTTAATTTAAACTGGTTTTGGATTTTATTTAGGAATTACCTATATACCTTACTGCTGGATATAGTTTAGTAGATTTGTTTTCTCCATTTCTATTATGTCTTGTAACAGATCATACATGTTTCACTATTTTTCTTTCAATTCAAATCCTATGTTTCAAAAAATAAATTTGTCATTGACTGCTTGACATAAGAAGGAAAATGCACTCCCTGTAGTTTTCAGTGCTAGTCACCACCAATAGTTTTACATCCTGAAACTATGATGACAGAAAAGTGCTGTAAGGGACATATTACAGTTAACTCCAAAACATTAGAAAGTGTAAAGAATTATTGAAATCCCTTGGTGATTGTTGGTTACTACAGTCAAAAGGTAGAGGAGAGGAGAGTCAGGTTTTACATAGTATAGTCTTAAATGGGGGAGGTGGTCAAGAACAAGCAAAATAAATGTACGGAGGGAACATGCTAGTAAGGTGGAACAGATGGAAATAGGGCCTATAGTAT
Organism: Protopterus annectens; assembly: GCF_019279795.1. Lineage (NCBI taxonomy): Eukaryota > Metazoa > Chordata > Ceratodontiformes > Protopteridae > Protopterus > Protopterus annectens. The sequence continues at coordinate 186,718,716 of NC_056740.1, forward strand.
ATTTGGACTATGCTTTTATAGGGTTCCAGATGGAAAAGCACTGTCTTTTTCCTACTCAGTTATTGTAGAGAGAGAGGAATACAGGATACAAGTTAAGATATTTTTACAGGAACTGATAAGAAACATGATGAATGAAAATGTTCAGGCATGGGACCAGATGAAAATTCTTTTTAAGTTGGAAATAAAGAAGTGGGTTCAGGCAGAAAGATGAAAAGAAACGAAGGAAATGGAGGCTCAATACAGGACAGTGAGAAAGCTGCAATTAACACAAAAGTTGCAGCAATTAAGGCATTTTTGGATGATATGCAAATAAAGGAACACGAGAGCATAGTTCTCAACCTTTTAGTGCAAAAAATCTGGATGACTCCTAAAATAATAGGGGGACAAAGGTCCAAAGATATGGACATATTTTAAATACTGCTCTTACAGAATTACAATGTTGCTAGAATAACAGGATTTGTGTTAGAATGTATTTTCAGAAAGATATGGAGTCTGACACTTAAACGTATGCCATTATTTAGTGACTTCAGTCCTCAGTGATTTGCCAGAAAACCACAGACCAAAAATATGAGGCAAAAATCTAGACATTCTGCACAAATCTGGACAGTTGAGAGGTATGCATGATACCTCTCAACCTCGTAGTGTAAGAAACCTGGACAAAGCTTAAAATAATGAGGGAACAAAGGCCCAAAAATAGGGACATATTTTAAATATTGCTCATATAAACTGAGGAAGTTGCTAGAGTAATAGGATTTGAGGATATGAAGGCCGAAACCTAAATGTATGTCATTATTTAGTGACTTCAGTTCTCAGTTATGTGCCAGAAAACTACAAATGTTATGAGGAACAGACCAAAATATGAGGCAAAAATCTGGACATTCTGCAAAAATCTAGACAGTTGAGAGGTGTGGAGGTATGGTGAGACAATTTCTTTGCAAATGCACAACGTGCAATTAGGGCTTTAGCAACTAGATTGACAGCAAACAGTACAGAGAATTGTTTGTCAGTTGATAAATGAGGGGCAGGAAGCAGTGGAAGATATTGAGGAATTTCAGATAATTCTTTGTGGATCTTTATAAGGGGTGGGGCAAATGTCAAAAACTGAGAGAAACATTGGTGGATTTTGGAGAGAGGTAGAAATTACAGTCCTTGGGGGAGGGAAATAAATAGGTTGATTGCTGAAGTAACAGAACCGGAAGTTAAAGTGGCACTAGTTAAGCAGTAGAAAGGAAAGTCCCAAGGTCAGATGGGATATTGGCGGAAGTATGAGACATGATGGAGGACAACATGATAAGTTTGTTGAAGGGAGAAGAGTGTCCAAAAACATGGAAAGAAAGCTTGTTAGTAGTTCTCCCAAATGAAGGATGGAATTTCAAACTATCCACTTCTTACAGGCCTATTAACATCCTGAATTAAGATTACAAAATATTTATGAAGATCCTAGTGACGACAAGGCTTGTGCCAATAATAAGAGATTGTGATTTTTTGTTTGCAATATTAAAGAAAATGGAATTTCCCAGGAAGTTTAAAGGACTAATAGGAAGGGTGCATCTACAAAGGTGAAACTATTAAGGCATTTATCTGTTTAGAGGAACGAGATGGGAGTGACCACTTTCCCCATTATTATTTGTGCTATATTTTGAACCCATTACAAGTTGGATACTTCAATCAAGAATTAAATGTTATGAGTGGGGAAGCATGGAGGCTAAAATAACACTCTATGCAGATAATGTAATATTTACCCTGATAAATCTTCGGAGAGACTTAAGGACTTTGTTTCCATTCGCGCAGAGATTTAGAGAAATCTCTGGTTATAAATAAATGAAGATAAGATTAAAAGAGTATATGTAAATATTGATAAGAATTCACAGGAGATGTGGGGCAATATTTACAATAGTGGAAATAATTAACAGTGAGATACTTAAGGGTTCAAATAGTGAGTAATTTTAAAACATCCTAGCAAAAATCATGCAAGGGAATGCTAGAAAAAATAAATGTTAATCTACAAAGATGGAAGACTCTAAATTTAGAGCTATAAGACAGGATCAGAATATTATACTGGCATGCATTATCCCCACATATTGTAGTTTGCATAATCATTTGGGTATCCCTTGTTACTAAATCCTATGAGAACTTAAAGAATTGGATGAAAGACTTTGTGTTATCAGGACAAAAGCCAAGAGACAAATGTGAGAAAATGATAATGGCAAAAGAGCAGGGAGGAATGACTGTACCAATTTAAAAAGATGTATACATACAGACAGAGCAATTTTTATTACTGGGTAAGATAAGTGTGTGAATAAGCTGAAAATTAAGAACTCCTGGAGTGAATAAGCTGAAAATTAAGAACTCTTGGGTAGGAAAAGGAGTATTTGGGAGACGGGTAGGCAGACAAAATCCATATGTATATGGTGTTCTAAGTAGAGAGATAAGTAGGTTAGTCCAAAAGAAACAGATGAAGGATTGGAGAGATGATTCGACCAGTTCTATATTACTACGTCGAAACATAATATTGAACACCTAAACATCAACTCGTATTCATCAAAACGCATTTATGCAAATCAATGAATACTTCCAGGGCAAAGATGTAGTTGGCCAACTACATGGTATTGCCCCTTTTCTCTGCAGTAGTGCGATCTCGGAGTTGGTATATTTAGTTATGGGGGGTGGGGGGCACAGCCCTCCCCCACATCAGGGGGTGTTGGGTTGTTTTAGGTTAGGTTAGTTATGTGGGATTGCAGGGCAAGTGTTTTTTTGCACTGTAAGTATTCATTGATTCATATAAATGTGTTTCGATGAATACGGGTTAATGTTTAGGTGTTCGATTTAGAATGGAATGGAGTAGAAACATAAACAGAGAAATAAGTAGGCAGCAAAGGGGAATGGTGTGTCTGTAAATATAACCCAAAAGATGCCTGTCACTTCCGTCCAACAGCCATCCTCCCAATTCTGGGCAAACTTCTTGAAAAGATAGCCTATACCCAACTCTCTCTCATATATATATATATATATATATATATATATATATATATATATATGCGATACAGAACCCTGAAAGCCCAAAAATCCTGAGACCAAAATCCTGAAAACTCAAAATCCTGAAAACACACAGGATACCAACACTTACGAGCACAAGTACATACAGAAACATATTACCTTTCAACTATACGCAAGGGGGGCAAGCCCCCCTTCACCCTCTGCTACTGAAATATAACAACTCCGAGATTGCACTTCAGTACACTAAGTGCAATCTTGGAGTTGATATATTTATGTAGCAGGGGGTGTGCAGGGGTGCTTGCCCCCCTGCTAATACATGGAGAAGAGTAATATAGTTTGTGTTTTATTTGTTTCTGTATGTACTTGTGCTGGAATATAGTAAGTGTTGGTATCCTGTGTGTTTTCAGGATTTTGAGTTTGCAGGATTTTGAACTTTCAGGATTTTAGTCTCAGGATTTTGTGTTTGCAGGATTTTGAACTTTCAGGATTTTAGTCTCAGGATTTTGGAGCTTTCAGGATTCTGTAGCGCTCCTATATATATATATATATATATATATATATATATATATATATATATATATATCTCCTGCATTACCATCTGCTCTCCCCTAAACAACAGAGACTCTAGTCTGGTCAAAGTACCTTGGAGCACTTTGGTCCCTAACTGATGACATCCTACTAAACTCTGGCAGTGGCCTCCTTATAGGTGTCCTGTTTATAATCCTGACAAATGCATTTGACCTCTTTGACCACTATCTGCTTCAAAATAAACTACTTGAAACTGGTATCAGTCCAGACACTGATCCATTGTTTAAAAACTTCCTCACTAATAGATACTTCAGAGTTAAAATAGGATCCACCCAATCAGAATCTGATACTATTAGTAAAGGTGTACCACAAGGATCCATTCTTGCCCCCTTCTCTTCTCCATATTCATTTAGAAACTTCCTTGTGGCCTTCCCCATTTCTCCCTTATCATGTATGGTGATGTCATGGTCATTTGTTGATCAGGTCACTCTCACACCAACATTCAATCCAAACTCCAGACCTCACCAAACCCAAAACTATGCTTTTTGGAACTCTACAGAAAATTCACCAAACACCTAGCTCTTTAACTATCTTTGACCTACATAGCCATCCATAGAGACAACCTATACCTCCAAATACCTAGTACTGTGATTTGATCAGTCACTGAACTTTAATTTTCACATAGACAGCTTGAGAGCTTAAATAAACTCCCTCCTGTTCTGGGCCAGAAAGATCTCCAGTTTTATACCCCAACCAGCCACAGCAGCCATTGGCAAAGGAGTTCTTCTTTCTCAACTTGAATATGGGTTCCCAATTTTTGCTTCTACCTGCAAGAAAATGTTGCCACACTCCAGTCTCTCTAACAGCACCTGCTGTTTCATTACAAACTCAGCTTTCTGTGAGCATCACTCACCCTAGAAAAACCCAAATGGCTACTTATAAGTCAAAGATTTAACCAACTTTTAGGATCCCAACAGTACAAACTACTCCAGCTCCACACATTTACTCCCCTTGTAGCTAGAATTCATGAAAAATCCTCCTCATGCAACCTGAGACACTACTCACAAGCCGCACCAACTTTCATTACCCCTAAAACCAAACTCTACAGCACTGCACATCTTTTCTCCTGTCAGGCACCTGCTCTGTGGCAAGCTCTCCCCATCAACATTAAAGAAATTAACACTAATTCCAAATTCAGAATGCAACTCAAAAAGCACTTCATCCAAACCAAATGCTCCTTTTTCAACAGAGGACATATCACCTAACCTATATCCTTTCTGATTATTGACCCACTTTAGAAACTAATGTATATATTGTACATTACACCCTGCTTAATTGTACATTGTACTGTGCTTGTTCACTACAATACACACACACACACACACATATATATATATATATATATATATATATACACATATATATATATATATATATATATATACACATATATATACACACATACACAGTTATTTTTCTGCATAGCCTGAAATACTCTGTTATTGCTTACATTTCTGTATTTTTGTTTGTGAAATGGTTTCTATTTCCCCCAAGCTGAACCTGAAATTGATCAGTTTTGATCAGTGCACTACCCTGGTAAACAAATATAAATGCAATAAATTAAAATATATAAACTAGTGAGACTTAGAAAATTTAGAATATTTATGCGAAGTGTTTGCACGATACTTTTTATAGATTACACAATATGTTCCCATTGGTGAAGCAAGGGTGTTGGAGGTCTGAAAATTGGGAGAGGGAGGTTTAGAAGCATACAGTGGATATAAAAAGTTTATACACCCCTGTTAAAATGCCAGGTTTTGTGATATAAAAAAATGAGACCATAATAAATAATTTCAAAACTTTTCCCATCTTTAATGTGACCTATAACCTGTACAACTCAATTGAAAAACAAACAAATCTGTTAGGATCAAAAAAAAAAAAACGTACAATAAGCTGGTTGCATAAGTGTGCACACCCTTAAACTAATACTTTGTTGAAGCACCTTTTGATTTAATTACAACATTCAGTCTTCTTGGGTACACACCTACCATCAATTAAAGAGACTCCAATTAACCCCAAATAAAGTTCAGCTGTCCTAGTAGGATTTTCGTGACATTTATTCATTTGCCTGCTACAGCAAAAGCTATGGTTCGCAGAGAGATAAAGCATTGAAAGGATCTCATTGTTGAAAGGGATCAGTCAGGAGAAGGGTACAAAAAAAAATTCCACAGCATTGGATATACCATGGAACACAGTGAAGATAGTCATCGAAAAGTGGAGAAAATATGGGACAACAGTGACATTGCAAAGAACTGGAAGTCCCTCCAAAATTGATGAAAAGACAAGACAAAAACTGGTCAGGGAGTTTGCCAAGAGGCCTACAGCAACACTGAAGGAGCTAGAGGAATTTCTGGCAAGTACTGGTTTTGTACTATGTGACAACAATCTCCCGCATTCTCCATATGTTTGGGCTATGGGGTAGGGTTGCAAGAAGGAAGCCTTTTCTTACACAGAAAAACATCCAGGCCCAGCTAAAATTTGCAAAACAATACATCGTCTCCCTAAAGCATGTGGGAAAATGTGTTATGGTCTGATGTGACCAAGGTTGAAATTTTTATCCACAATTCCAAAAGGTACGTTTCGCAGAAAAACAACACTTCACATCACCAGAAGAACACCATCCCCACGGAGAAGCATGGTGGTGGCAGTATCATGCTTTGTGGTTGCTTTTCTTCAGCTGGAACTGGGGCTTTAGTCAAGGTGGAGGGAATTATGAACAGTTCCAAATACCAGTCCCTTTTGGCCCAAATCCTTCAGGCGTCTGCTAGAAAGCTGAAGATGAAGAGAAATTTCACCTTTCAACACAACAATGACCCCAAGCATACATCCAAATCAACAAAAGAATGGCTTCACCAGAAGAAGAATTTAAGTTTTGGAATGGCCCAGCCAGAGCCCAGACCTAAATCCAATACCAAATCTGTGGGGTGACCTGAAGAAGGCTGTGCACAAAAGATGCCCTCACAATCTGACAGCTTTAGAGTGCTTTTCCCAGGAAGAGTGGGCAAATATTGCTAAGTCAAGATGTGCCATGCTGATAGACTCCTAACCAAGAAGACTGAATGCTGTAATTAAATCAGAAGGTGCTTCAACAAAGTATGAGTTTAAGGGTGTGCACACTTATGCAACCAGCTTATTGTACGTTTTTTATTTTTTATATTTTTTCCCTAACAGATTTGTTTTCAGTTTAATTGTACAGGTTACAGGTCACATTAAAGGTGGGAAAAGTTTTGAAATGATTTATTGTGGTCTCATTTTTTATATCACCAAAACCTGACATTTTAACAAGGGTGTATAAACTTTATTTATATCTACTCTATATTTTGGCGCTTTTATTAATTAAGCAAGCAATAGTGCTCGGTAGGGTGTTTGTTAATGTGTAATTAATGCCTGCCCAGGGGTGTTATGAGGCCCAACGCCGCAGGCAGAGGGCCTCTATACCCCTGGAAGAGCATTAATTACACATTAACACACCCTGGAGGGCATTATTGCACTTAGAAAATGGGCTATCTGTAAAATTGTTGTTTTTTTTTACTTGTATATATATATTTTTTATCACTATATATATTTTTTTGTATATTTTTGATGTAAAATAGTTCTGCCACCTAATGTTTCAAACTTGCTTTAGTGTATGTTAATAGTGTTGGCGGAAGCATTTTGTAGCCAAAATATAACAGTTTAAAATAACCAGGTTATTTACCTTATTTTTTTGGTCCCTTACTCCTAAATCGTTTGGTTGACAGTCACTGGAGAATGAAGTTACTATATAATAACATACATTTGAGCTTCAGATTTCCTTTAGTTTAGCAGCTTTGTAATTTTATAAGAGCAATAATTAAGTTTCTGTTTTACAGCCTTTGCTCCCCTTTATTTTAGGCTTTATCCAGATATCTTCAGCATAAAGATACAGGGGTTTGTAAACCTCTTTACTGCTGCTGCTGCCAGTAGTCATTAAAGGCACTCTCTGTCACACACACACACCTCTGCTTCAGAAAAAAATGCATGCTAACAAAAACCCTGTTATTCTAGCAACTTTCTAAGTTTATAAGAGCAATATTTAAAATCCATCCCTATTTTCAGCCCTTTGTTTTTTCATTATTTGTGGCCAGAGGCATACCTCGTAACTGTCCAGATTTTTGCAGAATGTCCAGATTTTTGTCTCATGTTTTTGATCTGTTCCTCATAAAAGTTGCATTTTTCTGGCAATTTACTGGGATGATGTAAGGATTGAAGTCACTAAAAATTAGCATACATTTGAGTTTCAGACTTCAAATCTTTCAGAAAATGTATGTTAAGACAATTCCTGTTGCTCTTTCAACTTTCTAAGTTTATAACAGCAATATTTAATGTCTGTCCCTATTTTAGGCCTTTGCCCCCCCCCCTTCTGTTGGGCTTTGTCCAGATTTCTTGCAGTAAACGGTTGAAAGGTATGCCGAGAGGTATGGTCGATCGCTCTCACTCTTCACTACACACACACACACACACACACACACACACACACACACACACTCTCTCTCTCTCTCTCTTCTGCTTTCATGCACCATTCAGTCACAGAAGCAGACAACAACATAAACACACATACACACGGTCATCTCTCTCTCTCTCTCTCTCTCTCTCTTACTTTCATACAGACATACACACACTCTCTCTCCCTCTCTGTCTCTCACACACACACACACACACACACACACACACACACACACACACACACACACACACACACAGACACACAATCACACACACCAACACACACACACACATTTTATTTTACACTCACTAAACAGTAATAGCGCAACTCAGCGAGTGTAAAATAGTAGCTCAACCGATCTCTGTCTCACACTCATACATGCATATACTTTCACACACAACACACATAAACATATTTTTTCATTTTTATTTTATTTTACACTTGCTAAACATTAAAAGTGCTGCTTAGTGAGCTTTAAAATAATAGCAGCCATTCTGTTTTTCTCAGTCTAAGCTCCACGGCTATGATATGCTGCCGTGAAGTGGCAGACTCATTTTTCAGCAGGCATTACTTGTATATTAATACCCTGCTGGAGAACGCTTATTCTCCAATCAGGGTACTGATGGACAGTAAGCCCATTCTGTAAGAGATTATAAACAGAAACTAGGAAGGATCTTGGAAGTACTAGTAGGGAAGGATATGCACCTGGAGGAAGAACTTTTTCTGCTGGGGATGCAAGGCAGAGTGAAGATGAATGAAAGAAATAGGGAATTGTTATGGCTTGTCATGCTAATGACAAAACTGAGAATCACAAGGTGGTGGAAGCAAACAGAACAGCCAAGAGTGAATGAGCTGGAGATGTTAGTAGAAAAGCTGAGAGAAGAGGAATAGATGCCAGGACTAAATATTCTACAATTTAGGAAATGATGGCTTCCTTAGCTCAAATATAGAGGGGAGAAGACTTAAGGCTTGATGGATATAGAAAAGGTTTGAACTTTTGGGGGCCACCATTGGGATTTGTAAATAGTATATATAGATCTGATGTCATTCTTTTCATTATTCCTCAATGTATGGGTTACAGATCTAACCTCAGATCGGACTCGGCCGGAATCCACAGACTTTGTATCCAACTCCTGAGCTCCTCCATCTACTGCGTCTGTATTAGTTGATCGAATGTTTAGTTAATCGAATAACTAAACGTTGATCACTAATAATCGAACACACAAAACCGCGAACAGCAGTTTCCACTCAGGGAAAAAGTCATTTGGCCATTGTGTGGAGTTTGCCCTTTCTTCAATGTGGAGCAATCTTGGAGTTGGTATATTTAGTTGGGAGGGATATTTGTCTCTATTTATTTTTTCCGTTGGGCAACGGCATTGTTTCCCTGAGTGGAAACTGCCATTCAGTGTTTTGTGTGTGCGATTATAGGTGATTGACATTTAGTTATTCGCTTAAGTAAACATTCAATCATCTGATATAGACACCATCTACCCATAGTACCCTAGTCCACCCACAATACCTCAGATCTCATTTGCTGCCATTTCACATGGATGTGGATCTTCTCTCTGAGCAATCTATTAAGGATAGTTCAAGTGTTTTGTGAGTGCTTTCTCTCAAAGTTTCTTTATTTTATAATTCTTGATATCTTTACATAACTTTTAAAATAGTTTCATAGCTCCCCCTCCTTTACTTTATTGGCTTTATGGGTCTTTTTTCTTTACTATAGTCCTCTTGCCTTTGTAAAGTAAAACATTTTATACCATTGTTGGTGCTTTCTTTTTCTTCCCCTTCTTTTCCTACCTTATTGTCATGGTATTTCTTATGGGCGGCCACGGTGGTGCAGCGGTTAGCGTTGCTGCCTCACAGCAAGAGGTTCTCCGGTTCGATTCTCGGCTGGCGTGCCTTCTGTATGGAGTCTGCATGTCCTCCCTGTGGTCGCGTGGGTTTCCTCCGGGTGCTCCGGTTTCCTCCCACATCCCAAAGACATGTGTAGGTGGATTGGACACTCTAAATTGGCCCTAGATGTGAGTGTGTGCGTGTGTGTGCATTCTGTGGCAACTCGACACCGTAAAACTCCACTGCCAATCATGAGCGGACAGGTGATCTGCTGTGGTGACCCCTAACCGGGAAAAAGCCGAAAGAAGAAGAAGAAGATTGTCATGGTATTTCTTGCTGCCATTGGTGGTAGTCTCTCTGTTGTTAAAACAAAAATCTCTTCTTCTCCTTTTTTCTATTAAAGAGTTATGGCTGAGAGTAAGCCAACAGGATTCAAAAAATGCACTTCCTGTGGGTAAAAAATCCCAAAATTGGATGCTCACAGGGAGTGCATTAACTGCTTAGGGGCAGATCACCTTGATACAAACTGCACTGTTTGTGCTGCGTTCAACTCAAGGACTATTGCAGATAGGAGAAATAAGCTAGTTCTCAAAGGATTATCACCCTCTTCTTTTTCCTCCTCTAGGGCTCAAACCCCAAGCAAACGTATTAAGGCTCCGTCAGAAAATAGGAAAATGTCCCCTTCTAAATTTCCTAAAACTCCATCAACTTCAGAGCCTCCACAAAATGTATTTATTTATTTATTTAACATTTGTTTACTGGGAGAGTCCAACTTGGAAAGAGCCAATTTTCATTGAAGGCCCAGGGAGAAACAATCCAGACGTATGTCTTTGTAATGTGGGAGGAAACCAGAATACCCGGAGGAAACCCACACAAATGCAGGCAGGACATGCAGACTCCACACAGAAGGCACCCCAGCCAAGAATCGAACCAGAGAACCTCTTTCTGTGAGGCAACAATGCTAATCGCTATGCTAGTGCGCCATCCAGATACAAAGATCTTTGGATCCAACTTCATAGGATCTAGCAAGGAAAACTTCGGATCTGAAGACCTCGGATCCAATAGTTATTTCATGTAGCTCTCCTTCTCAACCTGCAAATCCAAAGAAGCTTTCGGAGCCAATTTCTGGAATTTCTAAAACTCTTAGAACTCGCTTGTCTGAGTTGTTGATTCAGTTTCTCCTTGGCTCCACTCCCCTCTCATGCAGACTCTGAGGACCTCAGTCCACTACCTTATCTATCAGGTCCACTAGGAGTCTTTCTGAAGGTGAAGTGGATAGGATAATGAGGGAGTTCTTCAGAGCTCATATCCAGATGGGAGTTATACTGGCTCCCTCTCCCATTCTATCTGTGAGCCTCCTTTCCACATCCCATATAGTCATATCTCCTTCTCCAATCTGTTCTTCTGTTTCCGAGGCCTCAGATCCAAATGTTCTGAGATAACTGGGGACAGTACTGAAGATGGTTACATCTTAGACTCTTATGGTGTCCCTGAGTAGTTCTGCTCCTATACCCTTGGATCGGGATGAGTCTCAGAGCTGAAGCATCAGTGTTGAGTCCGCAGGGCCGGGATCTACTCAGGTGCTGTCAAAGTTGTCCTTGCCTCTTGGAGCCTTGGTGCTAATAGCTTGGGGCCAGTTCCCTCCTTGAGACATGGATCCAAACAGAGTTGTCGCTTGTCTGCTTTGGAAGTCTTGGCTCCAGTATGACCAGCAACAGCTTCTCCTGGTCCATCTGCATTCGAGGTAGTGGAGAGGGTGTTCTCTCATTCATGACACCTGGTCTCTCATACATCTTTGGAGCCTACCTTTTATTCCCCTATGGTTCCTAGTTCTGATCTCATCAAACCTACTCCAAAGGAACAGCCAGTACCAACTAGTGTGCAGATAATTCCCTTAGAGGAACTACTCATCTCTTTGGACACTTCCTCACAGCATCTGACAGAGGAAGTTCATCATAAGAGAACGTGTAAAAGGAGACACATAGATTCCCCCCCTTGGAATCTCTCACTGAAGATACTGACTTCGACGAGGGTGGAAAGGTCCTCCAGATCACCATCTGATGATGTCTCATTTGGAGATATTTTGGAGATCCTTAAACAGAAAGGTGGTTTGTGTTCAGATAATCCTTTTCCAGAGAAGTCAGTATTTCTGAAAGCTTTTGGTGCTGGCCCATCTATGTCTTGGGTATCTCCCATGGCAAATGAGCTCATCAATCCAGTTTCTTGCTGGGCATAGAAGGAACCAGATTCTATTGAACCAATGTCATATCATCCAGATAAGATTTTGGGCCCTCCAAATGACAAACCTCATTGGAGAAAAGGAGTCCCACCTGATGCAATGCTTGTTGCTGCAGCCACTAAAAAGGAGCTAGCAGAACAGAGCTCCTCTGTCCATCCCCCTAACAGAGAATCTAGGGCATTGGACAGGTTTGGAAAGTGCATATTTGCTTCAGCAACCTTTGCCTTAAGGTCTCTGAATTATTTGGCACACTTTACAAGACTACAGAGAGATTTGACCAAGGAGATCTCAAAATTCCTCTGAGTCCAAGTCTGTGGAGGGCTATAAAAGATCATCCTCACAACTGGCCACTCTGTTGTCTACTTCCAGTGCGTCCATGAAGTTGATCTTATACTTTGCAGGGGATACTTCACAGGTGGCTGGTTCAGGTATTGCCACACAGAGACATGCCTGGATGCGGATATGTGACTTTGCAGATCCTTTCCAGTCTTCTTTCACCAATGCTTCTTTTGATGGAACATCCTTCTTTGTGACACTTTCCAACAGTGAACAGGAAGGAAAGACCCTGTCTGCTGTAGGGATTCACTTCTCTACCCTCAACTGTCCTTTTCACAGAATCGAAGAGTAGGTAAGAAAATGTGGTCACAAAGATCCCAAGGATCTATCCAGGATTCATGCAGAGACAACGCCTTCAGATGCAGAAGAGGGAGTTCAAATGGAAGATGCTGTCCCCTCAGCAAAGGAGGCCTGCAAAAAGTACAGTTTTGTACCTACCATAAATGTAGATGTTCGAGGATTCCATTGCTGCAGTCCTTACTATTGGGTATAGTCCGCATCCAGTCGGCCCGAATACCAGAGTATAAGGCTGACGTCGGTCAGGGCGCATTAGACTGACGTCAGTACGTCAGGGTACTAATGCGCATGACCGGCGTCATATCCTCAGTCTTTTCTTGCCCCAGATGTCAGAAGACCCTAAAAAGACAAGGCCCAAAATACCTGCACCAAAACATGAACAATATATACAAAAATATAAGCAGGTAAACTCACCTACACAACCACCCCTAAACACAGAGGGGAAGGAGGGAGGGTAAATTGGACTGCAGCAATGGAATCCTCGAACATCTACATTTATGGTAGGTACAAAACTGTACTATGTTCTTCGTTTTCCATTGCTGCAGTCCTTACTATTGGGTAGAATCCCAAAGCAGAGGTAAGGGAGGCTGGCAAATCATAAAGAAGCAGGAGCTGACAACATGCCTTGCAAAACAGCTGTGGCAAAACCAGCCCTAGACTTAGAGTAGATAGGAAGGTGATAATGCTTAGAGAAAGTATGCACTGAACTCCAAGTAGCTGCTTCCAAAATATCCTTAGTTGCCACCCGTAGAAATGCTGTTGAAGTGGCAGTAGCCCTAGTGGAATGAGGCCTAATCCCAGCTGGAACCTCCTTGCCATGATGGGAATAACAAAATGCAATGCAAAAGCCAATCCACCTAGAAATAGTTTGTTTTGACACAGGCTTGCCCTGCGAACTCAAAGCAAAAGAAACAAACAACTGCTGAGACTGCCTAAAATCCTTAGTCCTGCTTAAGTAATAACGCAATTGCCTGTGTACATCTAAAGTATGCAAAATCTTTTCCCTTTATTTTGGGGGTCTGCATAAAAAGTAGGCAAATGAATAGTTTGGTTTAAAGCCACACTAGAAACCACCTTAGGCATAAAGGAAGGATTAGTACGTAATGATACCCTATCCTTATGGAAAATCAAAAAGGGCTCGACTGCCATAAGGGCCTGCAACTCAGACACCCTTCTTGCAGAAGTAATAGCCAACAAAAAAGCAGTCTTCCATGACAAATATTTCAATTCAGCAGTAGCCGCAGGCTCAAAAGGTTGTAGAGTAAGTTTTTCCAACACAAAATTGAGATCCCAAGCAGGAGTAGGAGCTCTACGTGGGGGTCGTATATTTTTTGCCCCTCTAAGAAACTGCTTGAACAAAGGATGCGAAAACAATGGTGGGTCACAATCATAGTGAGCTGAGATTGCTGCAGCATGAATCTTAATGGAAGAGAAGGACAGACCCTTGTCCAGTAACTCAGTAAGATATTGAAGAGCCATACTCAAATTAGGCTCAGAAATCTCCAAATTCTTTGCTTTACTCCAAAATAAAAATCTCTTCCATTTTGCTGCGTACACTTTCCTTGTACTAGGTCTTCTAGCTTCGCTAATCACATTTAAAACTTGTTGAGGAAGTTGAGACCTGCTGTGTTTCAACACAGAATATGCCAGGCTGTCAGATGAAGAGAGTGAAGCTTGACATTGAGCAGATGACCGTCCTGCTGGGATAACAGATGTGGAATCAAAGGTTAAGGCCATGGAGGCTTCTTTACCAGACTCCGTAGTAGAGGGTACCAGTGTTGCCAAGGCCAATCTGGAGCTATCAAAATCATCCTTGGCCTGTCCTGTCTGACCTTTAACAGTACCTTTGGAAGAAGAGGCAGAGGTGGAAAGGCATACACATGAAGGTTTGTCCAACTGAAAGACAGAGCATCCACTTTCCAAGCTGTGTGATGAAACCCCTTTGTGCAAAACTGTGGCAGCTGGTGGTTTAGTGGAGAAGCGAACAGATCTATGTCTGGAGTTCCCCATGACACTGTCAATTTCTGAAATACATGAAGATCCAGTTTCCACTTGTGGGGATCCATGATTTGTCTGCTTAACACATCTGCTAAGGAGTTCTGTGCTCCTGGCAGAAACCTTGCCTGAAGAGTTAGGTGCAAGCGTGGCAGTCTCCCATAAAATCATCGCTTGCCTGCATAGAGGATAAGAATGTGTTCCCCTTGTTTGTTGAAGTACCACATGACAGTTGTGTTGTCTGTTAGAATCAACACCTGCCCTGGAAGAAGTAACTCCTTGAAAGCCAGCAATGCGAACTGGACTGCTAACATCTCCTTCATGTTGATATGTAGATGCTGTAGTCTGGCAGGCCACTTGTCTTGTATCCACTTTCCATTTAGATGAGCTCCCCAAGCAATGTCTGAGGCATCTGTCGGTAAAATCTGACTCGCCTCTGGCCGGGTCACAGAGAGTCCCTTGTTTAGGTGACATTCCTGAGCCCACCACAAAAATTCTCTTTGAAGGCAAGGTATTATTTGAATGACAGTGTCTAAATCCTGGCAGTGCTGTGTCCATACATTTTTGAGATACCATTGTAACTTCCTCATATGCAGTTTGGCATTGGGAAGCACCAGAATACAAGATGCCATGAACCCTAATGCTTGAAGGACTGTCTCTGCAGTCAGCACGGACTGATGAGATAGTTGATGGAAGTAAAGTGATAGACTCTTTTGTTTGTCCGGGGTTAAAAAGGCAATCTGGGCTGCTGTATTCAGTCTCACACCCAGAAAGCACATGTCTTGAGAGGGTACTAGACTGGACTTTATTTCGTTCACAGAATACCCTAGGCATCTTAGCACTGCTATAAGATATTCCAGATGCTGTAGAAGGTCTTCCTTTTCTTGAGCCAGAATCAGGCAGTCGTCTAAATAAGGATAGATTTGAAGTCCTTGTAGCCTGAAGTAAGCTATCACTGGAGCCAGAACCTTTGTGAATACTCTGGGCAGTAGATAAGCCAAAGGGCAATGCAGAGAACTGATAATGAGAATCTCCAGCTCGAAACCGCAGATACTTCCTGTAACTCAGCCTGATAGGCACATGAAGGTAAGCTTCCTTGAGATCTAAAGTTACCATCCAGTGATCTTTGCCCAGCAGGGGTAAAAGCTGTTGTAACGTCAACATCTTGAACTTGGGAATGTCCAGATAAGTGTTGAGGAGAGATAAATCCAAAAGCAGTCTCCATGTGTTCCCCTTTTTTGGTACTAGGAACATGCGAGAATAAAATCCTAGGCCCCTTTCTGATACAGGGACTGGCTGAATGATGTCCAACACCCATCTGTCTTGAGTAATTAAATCCCAATTTTCTTTGAAAAGAGACAGTCGTCCTTCAAAGGAGCTGCCAGACGAGAATCTACTGGCAGCTGAAAAGGCAGGTCATTGGGTCTGTTTACGAAAGGACTGACCCCTGCCCTCACCAGAAGTCTGAGCAGGTGAACTCCCTGTTCTAGGCCTAAAAGAACCTTGAGCCCTGCCCCTACCACGTCTAGACCTACCCCTAGACTGGGAATCATAAGCAGGATATGTCCACCCCTTAGCAGGCCAATTTCTACTAAACTTCGGTGGCTGTACCTGCAAAAAATCTTTAACAGTTTGCATAGACTTAGCTTTGTCCTCCATTTTCTTTAAAACTGCTTCCACAGGTGAACCAAACAACACATCAGACTGTAAAGGAGCATCCAAAATCCTTGTCTTAACATGCTCAGCCAAATTTTGATCCCTCAACCAGGCATGCCTGCGAAGAACAGAACTAGTGGCAGCCACCCTCGAGGAGGCCTGCACAGCATCAAAACCACATTGCAAAGAATGCTTGCCCACTTGTTCAGACACATAAACTAAATCCAGCAAGTCTTTACAATCAATACCTTCCGCCAAAGCATCCACCTTAGATTTCAATTGTGAAAGGAGATAATTTTGATATTTCAGCATGTGAAACTGACAATTCAACGCTCTCATGGCTAGAGTGGAAGAAGTATACACTTTCTTACCCCACCTATCTAACGCCCTTGCCTCTTTGTCAGTGGGAACAGGATTTTTAACCACAGAGGCCTTAACACCTTTAGGCCCCTGAGAAACAGTTTCTGGGTCCGCCCTAGGACTCTTAAACAAATACTTATGAGCTTCGGGCACCCTATAGTACCTATCAGGTTTAACAGGAGCAGGAGGCAAAGAATCAGGGTTCAGGGAAGCCTCTGCAAAAACATCTTCCACCACATTCAACACAGGAGGTATAGCTAAGGGCCTATGCTGGGGTAAAAACAAGAATTCCCTAAGCCTCTTCCTGGAATCAGAGTAATCCTGGCCTTCCCAGTTAAAGTGCTCCCTCATGGAATGCAGAGTCTCTGAAAATGAAAAATCCTCAGGAGGAGAAGCCGAAGGAGTGGCATCATCCACATCAGAATCAGAATAATGAGGATACTCCTGCAAATCTTCGGCAGAAGACTCAGAAGCCCCTGAACCCTGTTCAAAACTGTCAAACTCTGATTCCACTCTAGGCCTCTTATCAGGAGGGCCCATAGAACCTCTAATCATAGTAATCAAATCTTCTGCCATTTTAAGCATATGTTTCTTAGGTACAGAACCCGAAAGCTAGGAGAAGCCCCTACTGAAGCTGAAGTTGGCCTACCTCTAAAAGAAGTTTTGGCAACAGAAGGAGAGGCTCTAACTACTTTGGGAAGAGAGGGAAGAATAGTTACCTGAGAAGCCCCTCAGCCTGGCCTGCCTCCTGAGAGGGTACATCCTGTAACAGTAAAGTTTCTGCCTGAGACTCCATAGAAACTCCTGGCAAAACCTCTGGCTCCACTGAGCCACCTAAAGAACCGACGTCCGGGACTGCCGGTTCATCAACCCTAGGCTTCGCTGTTTTGTCCTTGCGCTTCTTGGGAAGCGGCCGGAGCATCCGGCGGCATTTTATAATTGCAACGCTTCCCAAACACTAATCTGGCACAGTCTAACCTCCTCTTAATAGTGCGTTTGTTAAACCTAGCACAAGAGCGGCAACCAACAACGTCGTGCTCAGGCCCTAAACAAGGTATACACAATGTATGGTAATCCCTATGAGGTATTTGTTTCCCACAAGAAATACAGTTATTCACTTTTTCTGACATCCGGTTAAATACTGAGGCAAGAAAAAACCAAAATGTTCCCCAACGGGGTACTTAGCCAACTCTGATTCGGTCTGAAACTCCGGTTTCGGAAATATTTCAGAACGCCAACCTGCACTCGCAAAACTGCTTCTGCATCGGACCACGCGGCAAAAAAGACTGAGGATATGACGCCGGTCATGCGCATTAGTACCCTGACGTACTGACGTCAGTCTAATGCGCCCTGACCGACGTCAGCCTTATACTCTGGTATTCGGGCCGACTGGATGCGGACTATACCCAATAGTAAGGACTGCAGCAATGGAAAACGAAGAACATCCAAGATTTCCAAGATTCCTTCCAGGATATACCCTTACAGCACTCCTGAAGGGCTGCCCTACTGCTTTCCAGGCAGTTGGGGAATGCTTGCCCATGCACCAAGATATCTGGGCTGCTATAACAAAAGATTCTTGGGTGAAAAAAATAATATCCAGAGATTATTTCATGCCATTTTTCCAGACTCCACCCAACCAAAAGAAGAAAACTTCCCGATGTTCCACCAGGTCAGATAGAAGCTTAGCTCAAGAGATTTAGATGCTGCTTGACAAAAGAGTCATCCAGAACACGCCACCAGACCAAAGAGGATTCAGAACTTACTCAAGGTTCTTTTTAGTACCAAAAAGGCAAGGGACCTGCAGCCAGTTTTAGATGTAAGCACTATTGAACCACTATGCAAGGAAATCAAAGGTCAAAATGGTTACAGTTCAGTCCATCCTACCTGTTTTACACAAGAATGATTGGATGTGCAAAATTGAACAGATGCTCCTGAAGATACATGCCCTTTTAGTTGGGAGCCAGCTACTGCCATTTCAGAGTCCTGCCCTTTGGACTCACCACAGCCCCTTGGGTTTTTACCAAATGTATGGCAGTAGTGGCAGCTCACCTAAGACTGCAAGGATTCCGAGTGTTTCCATACTTAGATGACTGGCTCTTCACCTTGCCAACCAGGCATATTCTAGAACAGTCCAGGGACTGTTTGTTCCCAATTTGTCAAACACTAGACATTGCAGTCAACATTTCCAAATCCAAACTACAACCGACACAGAGTCTGGAGTTTATTGATGCTCATTTAAACACAATAAGTCAGATTGCTTCTGTACCTATTCATCGTATAGATATGATCAAGTTCTAGGTGCAACAGATTCTTTCTAATCCTGATCCTCCAGTCAGACTTGTCCTTCAGGCTTTAAGTTCCATGACAGCTTCCATAGCTTTAGTCCCATTAACGCATTGCTATATGTGTGTTTTATAGTGAACTCTAGCTGTTCTCTAGTTTGTTCTTCGACATCCTTTGTCCTTTCCAATCAAGCTTACTCTGGTATGCAGAAACCGTCTTCATTGGTGGATCCAGTCAGATGACATTTAGATAGGTTACTCCTTTATTCTGTCTCCTCCAGTGGCCACAGTGACTATAGATGCCTCCCAACTGGGGTGGGGAGCAATTTTTGGGAAGGACGGTCCAAGGTACATGGTTCCCCCAAGAGACCAGTTTTCACATCAATGTCCTGGAGATGGGAGCAGTCCTCTTAGCATTGCAGATATTTCAAAATACTCTCCTTCTGGAGACCATTGTGATCCAAACTGACAACACATCCACAGTCTGGTACATCAACAAGCAAGGGGGAACCCATTTTTATCCTCTGTGTCGAGAAGCTGTGGTAGTGGGCAATCTCCTCCAGATAATTTCTAGTGGTAACGCACATTCCGGGGAAATGCAGTGTACTAGTGGACAGACTCAGCAGGCCCATTTTAATGCCCCACGAGTGGTCTCTCAATCAGTTAGTGGCAGAACAGATTTTCCATCACTGGGGCCAACCTTGCTGTGATCTCTTTGCATCCCCTCTTAACAACAAATGCAGCAAGTATTTTGTCCTGATCCCTCCTCATGGAGAGTCACCAAGAGATGCTCTAGTCCATGTTTGGCTCTCTGGTTTCCTTTATGCTTATCCTCCACTACCTCTGACAAATGACATTGATCCTTTTACTGTCCCTATTTCTTCAGTGCTGAACGTTTTAGGTTCTCTTAAGAAAGGTTCTAATTTTTTCACAATCAAAGTACAATTGGCAGCCATATCAAATTTTCACTCAGGAGACAATGCTTCTTGCTTGGCTGCTTCCAAGTTGTGCAAGGCTTTCCTCCTTCTTGCTCAGACCTCCAGCGATAGATCCATCACCTCTTTGGGATTTAACAGTAGTTCTTCATGGATTGACCTTTTGAACCTTCAGCAAAAATTGAATTAAAATTTCTGTCTTGGAAAACAGCTTTCTTTGTTGCAATTACATCTGCAAAAAAAGAATTTCTGAACTCCAGGCTCTTTCATCCAAACCCCCTTGCATTATTTTTCATAAAGATAGAGTTACCTTATGAACCAGTCCTTCCTTCCTACTAAAAAATAGCCTCTGAATCTAACATAAATCAAACCATTCATTTATCAACCTTCTTTCCTATATTTTCAAATAAGGGAGAATACATGTTGCATCTCTTAGATGTACACAGGCAGCTGCATTTCTATCTACAGAGAACAAAAGATTTCAGAAAAACAGACCAGTCTTTTTCATGAAGCAGGCTGGGATCTCTAATTTCTAAAGTTACCTTGACCAAATGAATAACTAATTGCATTTCCTTGATATATTTCCAGCAAAGTCTCTCCTACCAAAACCACCTAAGGCTCATTCAACTAGATCCATGGCCACCTCATCGACATTCTGGTCTAAAACTTCCATTGATGATATATGTGCAGCAGTTGCCTGGTCTAATGCTCATACCTTCATTACTCGTTACAAATTAGACATAATTTCCAGAAATAGAGCTGCTTTTGGTTCAGCATTTCTCTGGAATATTCTTCCATGAGGGCCACCCAAGATTCACAAAGCTGGGGATTCTATCCTATATATTGAGGAAGAATGAAAAGGACAACATCATATATTAAAGTTATGTACTCATCATAACCATGCGTTCACATTGTCCATTTTCATTCTTCCTCAACTCCCCTCCCACCTCCCCCCTTCTCTGTCATCTTCTGGAGTGACCCAGTGGACTTTTTGGAATCTGTTTAAGCCCTGGTTCTGTTACTATTCTCTTTACTTTTTTATACTCAAAAATATTTTTAGCAGAAACAAGTCTGAGGTACTGTGGACAGACTAGGGCATTATATGTTGAGGGAGGAGTTCAAGAGGTGGTCCAAAGTCTGTAGAATGCAGCCAAGTAGGATCTAAGGTTGGATTCATAACCCATACATTGAGGAAGAATGAAAATGGACAACAATGATGCATAGTTATGGTGAATACATAACTTTAATTTTTATGTAGTAGAAGATGAAATTTATAGTGGATATATAATAGACTCCATGTTGTCATATCTGCCCAACTCAGTGAATGGGTTGTCGAATCCAACTGAATCCGACATCAACACCTTTTTTTCCAGCTTTTGTATCTGGGGATCAGGCTCTTACCCTTCCTATAATGTCCTAATGTTCCTTGTAATACCTCAGATTTCATTTGCCACCTGAAGAGATTAGATGTGATCCATGAGGGCTCAGTGCACAATGATAGTTAAGTTATTATATTTCAAAATTATTATCCTTTCTTCTCAGAAGTCAGGTTTAGGTACGTAGTGCAATGCTTTTCAAGGGTTGTTTCCTTCCCTTTTGACTTTTCCTAGGCTAAACATCCCTTTTGTGGAAGCTTCTTTCTACCTTATCCTACACACCAGTGGCGGCTGGTGACTTCAAATCAAAGGAGACAGCTGAATGGGTGGGGGTCAATGGGAAGGGGGTATGGCCAACTAGAAAGGGGCAGAGCTATGCTCAAAACCACAACAACTGGAACTTTAATTAAATACGCCACCCTGGGTGCCAAACCATCATTACAAGAGTCCAATCAAGACAAAATGAAGTGTAGAAGAAAAAAAAATATTTCAATGCATTGGCTACATGACAGCTTACTTAATATCTAGATGGAAAGAAAAAGGTTGTGAGGCATGAAAAAATAAATTACTTTTTAAATACATTACTGGAATGCCAGTCAAAATCAAGTATAAAAAAAAACAAGCAGCACTTAACTCAAACCACTTATTGCACTGTGGTTCTAATTATAATTTATATTCAGCTTTATAAAAGTACCAAGTAACATGCTGAAAGTAGCAATCTCTGTGATACCCCCACTTGTAAAAATGTTTCGTATCCAAAAAGGACCTGCTGCCTGACAACAGCTATCTACTTGTTTCATGGGGAAAACATGATCAAAGTAAAAAAAATGAACAGCAAACAAGAAACAAGCTGATGATAGATTGGCATTCTGTGTAGTTTACGGGTAAAGCCTGCAAAGATGACTGCAAGTCTCCAGCAAATGTAATGATCTTCTGCAAATACTGTAATCCTGTCCTTTATTACAAATACTGTCATATGCATTTCAATACATACATGCTGCCCGGGCCTTTCAATACATCTCCCCGGGCCTCCACTGAAAATGGGCCACTTCGGCCCAGTGGACTTCCCCGGTAATCAAACTGCAAATAAATAAATAAATAAATAAATAAATAAATAAATAAATAAATAAATAGATACCTAAGGCTTATACGTTATCTAGTTATGTAAATATTCTCTGCATGGCAACAACAAAAAGGCTTTTTCAATGTTGGTAATTCTTTAACAGTATGCTTATTAAAGCTTACTTGTATCTTACAAACTCAGACAAGCTTACCTGATGGTCATTAAAGCATTGCTACTTAAACACAGAGCAACAGGGCACTGCAACAGCATGTATTTTCTGAATAATAAGAAGCATAAATCAACAGTATAAAAATATGACAGAAAAACAGAACATTTTGCAAAATCAAGGACAGATGAAAAGCCACTGTTTTACTTGTGTCTTCCTTGGATGGGGGAATACTCTGCACACTTACACTGCATAACTGCTCCTTGCCTTGCTTGGACACATCCAGAGTCACTACATGGGGGAGTGGGGTGCAACAAGTATGTCACAATTTGAAATGTCTCTGGCTGACAGTGATGGCTCTGACACATTTGTCATACCTCTCAACCTCAGAGCAAGAAATCTAGACAAAGCCATACATTGAAGTGGGACAAAGGCCCAAAAATAAGGACAATTTTTAAATATTGCTCTTATAAACTTAGAAAGATAATAGAATAGTAGTATTTCTTGCATTAGTATGAACTTTCTGAAGGGTATGAAATCTGAAACTCAAATGTCTGTCATTATTTTCTAACTTCAATCTTTAATGATTTGCACTAATTTGCCAGAAAAACCACAATTTTATGAAAAACGGACCAAAAATGTGATGCAAAAATATAAAATTGCCACACAATACAGCTGGGAACCTGTCAAAGGGACACATTTTTAATATTAGTACTGTTAACTTGATCAGCTGAGAAAATAAGAGAATCTACATGCATTTCTGAAATAAACGTAATCTATAACTCTGA